>NC_053027.1:35498555-35798555 GCF_003073215.2 Triticum urartu
ACAAAACCTTCTGGTTGCATCATATACAACTCTTCTTCCAGAAATCCATTCAGGAATGCAGTTTTGACATCCATCTGCCAAATTTCATAATCATAAAATGCGGCAATTGCTAACATGATTCGGACAGACTTAAGCATCGCTACGGGTGAGAAGGTCTCATCGTAGTCAATCCCTTGAACTTGCCGAAAACCTTTTGCGACAAGTCGAGCTTTGTAGACAGTAATATTACCGTCAGCGTCAGTCTTCTTCTTGAAGATCCATTTATTCTCAATTTCTTGCCGATCATCGGGCAAGTCAACCAAAGTCCATACTTTGTTCTCATACATGGATCCCATCTCAGATTTCATGGCTTCAAGCCATTTCGCGGAATCTGGGCTCACCATCGCTTCTTCATAGTTCGTAGGTTCATCATGATCTAGTAGCATGACTTCCAGAACAGGATTACCGTACCACTCTGGCGCGGATCTCACTCTGGTTGACCTACGAGGTTCAGTAGTATCTTGTTCTGAAGTTTCATGATCATTATCATTAGCTTCCTCGCTAATTGGTGTAGGTGTCGCAGAAACAGGTTTCTGTAATGTACTACTTTCCAATAAGGGAGTAGGTACAGTTACCTCGTCAAGTTCTACTTTCCTCCCACTCACTTCTTTCGAGAGAAACTCCTTCTCTAGAAAGGATCCATACTCAGCAACGAATATCTTGCCTTCGGATCTGTGATAGAAGGTGTACCCAACATTTTCTTTTGGGTATCCTATGAAGACGCACTTCTCCGATTTGGGTTTGAGCTTATCAGGTTGAAACTTTTTCACATAAGCATTGCAACCTCAAACTTTAAGAAACGACATCTTAGGTTTTTGCCAAACCATAGTTCATACGGTGTCGTTTCAACGGATTTAGATGGTGCCCTATTTAACGTGAATGCAGTTGTCTCTAATGCATAATCCCAAAATGATAGTGGTAGATTGGTAAGAGACATCATAGTTCGCACCATATCTAATAAAGTACGGTTATGACGTTCGGACACACCATTATGCTGTGGTGTTCCAGGTGGCGTGAGTAGTGAAACTATTTCACATTGTTTTTAACTGAAGGCCAAACTCGTAACTCAAATATTTGTCTCCGCGATCAGATCGTAGAAACTTTATTTTCTTGTCACGATGATTTTCCACTTCACTCTGAAATTCTTTGAACTTTTCAAATGTTTCAGACTTATGTTCCATCAAGTAGATATACCCATATCTGCTCAAATCATCTGTGAAGTTCAGAAAATAACGATACTTGCCGTGAGCCTTAACACTCATCGGACCGCATACATCAGTATGTATTATTTCCAATAAGTCAGTTGCTCGCTCCGGAGAACGGAGTCTTAGTCATCTTGCCCATGAGGCATGGTACGCAAGCATCAAGTGATTCATAATCAAGTGATTCCAAAATCCCATCAGCATGGAGTTTCTTCATGCGCTTTACACCAATATGACCTAAACGGCAGTGCTGCAAATAAGTTGCACTATCATTATTAACTTTGCATCTTTTGGCTTCAATATTATGAATATGTGTATCACTACAATCGAGATCCAACAAACCATTTTCGTTGGTGTGTATGACCATAGAAGGTTTTATTCATGTAAACAGAACAACAATTGTTCTCTAACTTAAATGAATAACCGTATTGCAATAAACATGATCAAATCATATTCATGCTCAACGCAAACACCAAATAACACTTATTTAGGTTCAACACTAATCTCGAAAGTACAGGGAGTCTGCTATGATGATCATATCAATCTTGGAACCACTTCCAACACACATCGTCACTTCACCCTTAACTAGTCTCTATTTATTCTGCAACTCCCATTTTGAGTTACTAATCTTAGCAACTGAACTAGTATCAAATACTGAGGGGTTGCTATAAACACTAGTAAAGTACACATCAATAACATGTATATCAAATATACTTATGTTCACTTTGCCATCCTTCTTATCTGCCAATCACTTGGGGTAGTTCCGCTTCCAGTGACCAGTCCCTTTGCAGGAGAAGCACTTAGTCTCAGCCTTAGGACCAGACTTGGGTTTCTTCACTTGAGCAGAAACTTGCTTGTTGTTATTCTTGAAGTTCCCCTTCTTCCCTCTGCCCTTTTCTTGAAACTAGTGGTCTTGTCTACCATCAACACTTGATGTTTTTCTCGATTTCTACCTTCGTCAATTTCCGCATTACGAAGAGCTTTGGGAATCGTTTCCGTTATCCCTTGCATATCATAGTTCATCACGAAGTTCTACTAACTTGGTGATGGTGACTAGAGAATTCTGTCAATCACTATCTTATCTGGAAGATTAACTCCCACTTGATTCAAGCGATTGTAGTACTCAGACAATCTGAGCACATGCTCACTAGTTGAGCGATTCTCCTCCATCTTTTAGCTATAGAACTTGTTGGAGACTTCATATCTCTCAACTCGGGTATTTGCTTGAAATATTAACTTCAACTCCTGGAACATCTCATATGCTCCATGACGTTCAAAACGTCTTTGAAGTCCCGATTCTAAGCCATTAAGCATGGTGCACTAAACTATCAAGTAGTCATCATATTGAGCTAGCCAAACGTTCATAACGTCTGCATCTGCTCCTGCAATAGGTCCGTCACCTAGCGGTGCATCAAGGACATAATTATTCTGTGCAGCAATGAGGATAAACCTCAGGTCACGGTTCCAATCTGCATCATTGCTACTAACATCTTTCAACACAATTTTCTCTAGGAACATATCAAAATAAACACATGAAAGCAACAACGCGAGCTATTGATCTACAACATAATTTGCAAAATACTACCAGGACTAAGTTTCATGATAAATTTAAGTTCAATTAATCATATTACTTAAGAACTCCCACTTAGATAGACATCCCTCTAATCCTCTAAGTGATTACGTGATCCAAATCAACTAAACCATGTCCGATCATCACGTGAGATGGAGTAGTTTCATTGGTGAACATCGTTATGTTGATCATATCTGCTATATGATTCACGCTCGACCTTTCGGTCTCCGTGTTCCGAGGCCATATCTGTATATGCTTGGCTCGTCAAGTATAACCTGAGTATTCTGCGTGTGCAACTGTTTTGCACCCGTTGTATTTGAACGTAGAGCCTATCACACCCGATCATCACGTGGTGTCTCAGCACGAAGAACTTTCGCAACGGTGCATACTCAGGGAGAACACTTCTTGATAATTAGTGAGAGATCATCTTATAATGCTACCGTCAATCAAAGCAAGATAAGATGCATAAAAGATAAACATCACATGCAATCAATATAAGTGATATGATATGGCCACCATCATCTTGTGCTTGTGATCTCCATCTTAGAAGCACCGTCATGATCACCATCGTCACCGGCGCGACACCTTGATCTCCATCGTAGCATCGTTGTCGTCTCGCCAATCTTATGCTTCCACGACTATCGCTACCACTTAGTGATAAAGTAAGCATTACAGCGCGATTGCATTGCACACAATAAAGCGACAACCATATGGCTCCTGCCAGTTGCCGATAACTCGGTTACAAAACATGATCATCTCATACATTAAAATTTAGCATCATGTCTTGACCATATCACATCACAACATGCCCTGCAAAAACAAGTTAGACGTCCTCTACTTTGTTGTTGCAAGTTTTACGTGGCTGCTACGGGCTTAAGCAAGAACCAATCTTACCTACGCATCAAAACCACAACGATAGTTTGTCAAGTTGGTGCTGTTTTAACCTTCGCAAGGACCGGGTGTAGCCATACTCGGTTCAACTAAAGTTGGAGAAACTGTCACCCACTAGCCACCTTTGTGCAAAGCACGTCGGGAGAACCGGTCTCGCGTAAGCGTACGCGTAATGTCGGTCCGGGCCGCTTCGTCCAACAATACCGCCGAACCAAAGTATGACATGCTAGTAAGCAGTATGACTTATATCGCCCACAACTCACTTGTGTTCTACTCGTGCATATAACATCAACACATAAAACCTAGGCTCGGATGCCACTGATGGGTTTCGTAGTAATTTCAAAAAAATTCCTACGCACACGCAAGATCATGGTGATGCATAGCAACGAGAGGAGAGTGCGATCTACGTACCCTTGTAGATCGACAACGGAAGCGTTAACTTGGTTGATGTAGTCGTACGTCTTCACGGCCCGACCGATCAAGCACCGAAACTACGGCACCTCCGAGTTCTAGCACACGTTTAGCTCGATGACGATGCCCGGACTCCGATCTAGCAAAGTGTCGGGGAAGAGTTCCGTCAGCACGACGGCGTGGTGACGATCTTGATGTACTACTGTCGCAGGGCTTCGCCTAAGCACCGCTACAATATTATCGAGGACTATGGTGGAAGGGGGCGCCGCACACGGCTAAGAATATGATCACGTGGATCAACTTGTGTTTCTAGGGGTGCCCCTTGCCTCCTTATATAAAGGATCCAAGGGGGGGTGCGGCCGGCCCTAGTAGGAGGCACGCAGGAGGAGTCCTACTCCTACCGGGAGTAGGACTCCCCTCCCTTTCCTTGTCCAAGTAGGAGAGGGGAAGGAGAGAAGGAAAAAGGGGGGGCGCCGCCCCTCCCTCCTTGTCCAATTCGGACTAGGAGGAGAGGGGGCGTGCGGCCTGCCCTGGCAGCCCCTCCTCTTCTCCACTTTAGGCCCATGAGGCCCATTAACCCCCCCCCCCCCCCGGGGGGGTTTCGGTAACCCCCCGGTGCTCCGGTTTTATCCGAAACTTCCCCGGAACACTTCCGGTGTCCGAATATAGCCGTCCAATATATCAATCTTTATGTCTCGACCATTTCGAGACTCCTCGTCATGTCTGTGATCACATCCGGGACTCCGAACTAACTTCGGTACATCAAAACTCATAAACTCATAATATAACTGTCATCGAAACCTTAAGCGTGCGGACCCTACGGGTTCGAGAACAATGTAGACATGACCGAGACACGTCTCCGGTCAATAACCAATAGCGGAACCTGGATGCTCATATTGGCTCCTACATATTCTATGAAGATCTTTATCGGTCAGACCGCATAACAACATACGTTGTTCCCTTTGTCATCGGTATGTTACTTGCCCGAGATTCGATCGTCGGTATCTCAATACCTAGTTCAATCTCGTTACCGGCAAGTCTCTTTACTCGTTTCGTAATACGTAATGCTTGCAAGGCTTATGTGATGTGTATTACGAATCCATCTCACAACCCAACATGTACCTTTGGAGACACCTGTAGAGCTCCAAGATCTTTATCGGTCAGACCGCATAACAACATACGTTGTTCCCTTTGTCATCGGTATGTTACTTGCCCGAGATTCGATCGTCGGTATCTCAATACCTAGTTCAATCTCGTTACCGGCAAGTCTCTTTACTCGTTTCGTAATACATCATCTTGCAACTAACTCATTAGTTGTAATGCTTGCAAGGCTTATGTGATGTGTATTACCGAGAGGGCCCAGAGATACCTCTCCGACAATCGGAGTGACAAATCCTAATCTCGAAATACGCCAACCAACATGTACCTTTGGAGACACCTGTAGAGCTCCTTTATAATCACCTAGTTACATTGTGACGTTTGGTAGCACACAAAGTGTTCCTCCGGTAAACCGGAGTTGCATAATCTCATAGTCATAGGAACATGTATAAGTCATGAAAAAAGCAATAGCAACATACTAAACGATCGGGTGCTAAGCTAATGGAATGGGTCATGTCAATCACATCATTCTCCTAATGATGTGATCCCATTAATCAAATGACAACACATGTCTATGGTTAGGAAACATAACCTATCTTTGATTAACGAGCTAGTCAAGTAGAGGCATACTAGTGACGTTTTGGTTTGTCTATGTATTCACACAAGTATTATGTTTCCGGATAATACAATTCTAGCATGAATAATAAACATTTATCATGATATAAGAAAATAAAATAATAACATTATTATTGCCTCTAGGGCATATTTCCTTCAGTAAGTACTGGCAGTACTGGTTTGCTTAGCTATGAAACTTGCTTATCCCCTGTGATTGGACTTAATGTGAGCATTGTGGCTCCAGGAGCTCCTGTAGCCCCTGGCGCTGGAGATTGGAGCTTCACGACGACTGTTTGACATCTGTTCTGATTGCTAAAACCTCCACGACGAACTACTGTTGCACACCTTATTTTTAAGAAGTGTACTACGTGACACACCTATCATCACAATCAGAGCAGGGCACGGACGATCTTGGAGAAAAAACCTGATGTGTCAGAACATTGTTTAGTGCTTCTCCTATGTGTCAATTTTCGTGAAGAAATGACATTCATATTAGTCTGAAAAAGTAAGTGCTCCAAAATGCTTTAAAACTACTCCCTCCATTCCATAATTATTGTTGTGGTTTAGTTCAAATGTTTGTTGAAAAAAAATGATTGTTTGAATGGCTTTACTATGTTTATACTGTATTTTATTGTTCAACTCTAGCGGAGTCGCTATATGCCTCATGCCTCCATAATAACCATCAAAATGTTGGATATGTGGTAACAACCACTCCACCATATTCGCTATAACTTCATCGTCATATCTTTTGGAGGGTGCAACAAACCAATCTGAATAGAATTGCTTTGTTTTACCCGATACGGCCCTTCCCGAAGAATCAAGTGCCTTTTCCTCGCCTTCCCCACCTCAAGCATCGGGGGCAACGACATTGGCAGTGGTGCAGTAGCACCGCACCCTCTTTATCATGTCTACCAGAGGGGGTGAATAGGATATTTAAAATTTCTTCGAGAAACTTTAAATCTCTGCACAATGGAAAATAAACTAAGACAAGTGCAGTTCATCGAAATAAAACACTAAGAAAGAAATGGGAACTGTCAAAGCAAAACATCTCAAGTAACTGAGGATGAACTAGTCAACAGAAAACATTGCGAATACAGAATTACTGGAAGTAAATTAGGGTACAGAGGAAATCAGAGGTGCTTGATGGTGACACGGGATTTGGTAGACCAGCTCACTCTTCTATAAAATAGTTACGTCTGGTTGGAGGGACATGGTTTAACACAGAAGATATACTCTCTTGGTCATGTTCTCCTCGACAACAAGTTCGTCAACTTGTGTCGATCAGTGATGATAGATGCTTCAGGTGATCTCCATAACCTTCACCGACTTTGTCTTCATGAACCACAATGACTCTTGGTTGCTGAAGAACCGTATAGAGAGTTGGCAGCTCTAAAGAGTAACAACTGGAGCGTACTAAACTTAGATCTATGTGATGATAAACCACTATCTAGTTTTTTGGCTTTGGGGTTTTCTCTTGGTGGATTTTAAACTCAAATCTCTTGAAAAGGGGGTGCTCAGATAAATTGTCAGAAACACACAGAGAAGCCAACAAAATCCATTGGAGCGGGCTGGCTATTTATAGCTGCAGCCTTCCTAGGAAAATGACCATTAAGGGCATGACATTCAGCCAATTGCCAACCGACACATTTCCAACGGTTGAATTTCAAACGCACCCATCAACTTTACTTGAGAAACAAGCAAAGCTGACTCCTTTCTTAAACATATCTCTTGCAGCCCAGAAGAACACCGTTCTGGCTGGCGAGTAAAGTTTCGAGGCCAGAAGAGATTTCTCTTCACTCGCATGGGTTTCGATTTAGCATAAGAGAAAAAAAAATTGAAGCAATATACCCTTTTGATAGTACGGTGATCCTATGACTCAAGAAAAAGAAAGTGAACTATGAAAGAAAATACTGCATGTTTTCCCGTCTTCATTCTTGTTGACTGCAGTCAAACGCCCAGACCAGGTACCGAAGAAATTGCTTCACTTCAGCAATTTTTATGGGTCAACTTCGTCACGCATAATCTTCGATGTTAATCTTCACTGTGACGCAGATGATAATTTGTGGAGTTTGTACCAAACTCCTCTTAACTCCAGGGACTTATAATCTTTGTATTCACTAGCAAACACATTAGTTCCTCACTGTTTTGGACAACAATCTCGAAAACACAAAGAGATAAATTACTACACCAACAATCTCCCCCTTTTTTGTACAAATGGTTCTATTCTTAGGCTTGTGCATTTTGGTTTTGTTCTAATGTGACCTCAACATCTTTTCCAGTCATGCGTGTACTCTAGAAAGGTACATGAACTCATCTAATTAAGATTACGGAAATTTGTGTTAAGTTGTTAATTGTGAGAGGAAGACGTACATATAACAGTATATTCTTCAGGAATTTAAACAAAATGATAGTGTATTTCTACTATATAATAATATAAATGGGATTTGTTGTTGGCTTTTAAGTCACAACCTTCATTGTTTCACATCAATACTTCCATTTTGAATATCTTTTACAATTGATTCAATTTGTTTTGTACATAAAGCTATCAGTCCTTAAAGACTCATGAGATTTGTTGACACGTTATAGAAACGTTCTTCAGCTTTAATTCTTTGGTAGAAACGTTTTTAGCACTCTACATCTTTTATTATGGTTGTACATTTATCCACTTACTTGTTATTTATAGAAATGTGTTTATACACTTGCAGTTATGCCTAAAATGTCATCTTCAAGCAATAATGGTTGTATCGAAAGAGGGGACAAAGAAACATGTTGTAAATGGATCATAATGTTGTCTCGAACATTTTTCTTTACATGTAAAGATGAATGGCTGTACCTCTAAACTTTTGAGTCTGAAGATATCTCATTTTGTGTAATAACATGTGATTCAGATAATTAGATTTCATTCAATGATGTTCTTTGGTCGTTAAAATGTATTATGTCAAACTTGTCACCAATTATGCTTCATACCCAAAAGATGTCTTTTTTTGGTTATTTGATTTGCATCAGGATTTGTCCCCGCACTGCTCTTATTGGCTACTATAGCAATGCATGGCCACATACCTTCATGGCTAATATAGGATGTTAGGATCTAGGGTTCACAGGATCCTAGTCGGTTAGGGAGGTTGAGGAGTCCTCCTGGATGCCGACTTCCTTGTCATATACTCCAAGTCTTCTGACTCCTTCCTTTCATAAGGCCTCTAGGCCAAGACGTCGGACCAAGCTGTAAACTGACCTAGGGTGCCACGGGCCAACTTCCGATATGATGAGGCACCCCTAGGCCGTAACACTGGCATATATGCAGACCAAATATCAACAAACAAATATGTTGTATTAGCTAAGTAACAAAAGATGCATCTGTTGTTCATTGTAGGGTGCAATCGTTAGAAAATAGAGGAAATGGAAGGTAATTCTTAGTTTTTGACCCTCAGCTTTCACAAAGCTCTTTGGTTCATCTAACCAAAGTTATAAGCATAATTTGATGGAAACATGTAGTAATTAGCTACAGTGATTGACTGGCATAAGTTGACATATTAACTTAAGTGATTGAATTGCATCACAACCATTCAGGATTTAACTAGCAACATTTGTACAATACACTGGCAAAACAACATGTTGAATGGAGTTAATTGGCATGGAAAGGGCGATCTTGTCGATGCGCAACGAGAAACAACATATGCAAGAGGATGATAATCATGTCGATGGTTGATTTTGGATGTCGTCTATTAAACCTGCAGCAGATACAATTTGAAGAACTCTGGTCACTATTGAGACATGCAAATTTAGTTGAAGTATGTGTTTGGATCGTTCTCACTAGCAAATAAAAGGCAATACATGCTTAGAGGGATATAAATACAAAAGTGCATGTTGTCAAAAATTATTTGGAACTAATAATTTGCGGCAAATCCCAAGGATGGTCAATTTAGGTAAGATAGCTTCAAATAAACTAGAAATTAAAACCATACAAACCGGGACTAGTCCTTGATGGAACTTTTTGATGAGCAAAAGCATGCACCCAGCGGAGGCCGAGCCTTTAACATGAGTCAACAAGCTGCACAAATTATAGCCTACTCTAGCTAGACAACTAGCTGATGCCTAGGTATTTAACCTGGAAACCAGAATACATATGCAAAACACTAGGGCTTGACCATTAAAGAACATTGTAACGAAAAAGGGAAACAAAGGTAAGGAAACCCGAATAAAAATATTGTCTTTTATCATTCACTCCACCATTCAGCTTTTATTTCTAACAAAATATGAGGGTGTGGACACACAAATGTCGTGGGAATATAGCATTTAGAATGAGCTACTAATCGAAATACATGCACAACTAAACTCTACAATTGGGATGCCAGTGCCACATTTCAACCACCATAAACATGTAAAGCAATGAAAGATTGATATTAGGTTTCAAAGAAACTTACAAGAATTAACATTTATATCTCTGTACTTCATGTAGGAGGATGCTAATCATAAATGACAAAAAAAACATACTCACCAGAGCTAAGATAGACAAAGCATTCTGATGAACCATAGGTCTCGAAGACGTTGTATATTTTAGTGCGTCTACTGTTACTTGATGAGACCTCCTGTGTGAGCCTCACAATAATTTTTTTAATCTTTGGTGCGAATACAAGTAGTTTTCTCAGTAAATCAAACTCATGATCCACTCCTTCAAATCCATTGATTTCCACTTCTTCAAGAGCAGTCAAGGAGATAGCTTGGGACCTCCAGTTTGTGGACTCACAGGGACAATCCGTTGGGCATTCTTCTTTTACCTAGGACCGAAAAGTAAATGTAAACTACTACACATCTATTATTGAGATATTGTTAGAGCAGAAAAATAATTACCACTGATCTTAATAGGATGATCTTAAGCTTCCGAAGTGAACTAGAAATTTGATCAATCTGAAGGAGATAAAACACGAGTGCTCCAAAAACATGTCCATCTGTTTTGAGATCTAGCTCCAAAAGAGAGAAGTCAACAACCATATGCTTCTCTATCTCCTGTGCAAAGTTGGGCTCATAGGGGAAAAGTGACGAGTCCTGAAAAACAATTTTGCAAGATCTATGTAATTCATAAATTTTAGTTAGTATAATATTCCAGTAAATTAAGTAGGAGAGGGGACTTACTACACTTGCACGAATATGCAACAAAGGGAGTTGTCCTTGTCTATCTGTCGCCTGCAACCCCAACAACTCGAGATACCAAGGACCAAACACAATAGATTCCTCTGTGTAGCAGCAGTACCACCAGACATTCTCCATAATTGGTGCCAAGACCGAAATGTTGACCTCCAACATCACTGTAAGGAGAATCTCCAATTTCTTAAGCATGGGGGCTACAATGTTGACATGTTCTGTCGAGAATGGGTTCACAATAAGCTCCTGTAGCGACGGCGAATTCACCCTTAGATCACACGTCTCAAATAAAATGCCGCTGAGGAGGAGGATGCCCAAGCGCGGGCAGCATGAGAGCAAGGCATCGAGGTTGCCATTGCAGTGCAGTAGGGACAATGTCTCGAGCACAGGAAACTCGACGCCGACTGGCACAGAGCGAATGTATACATGATCCAGCATGATGTAGGTGGTGTGGCGGAAGCAAGGCAAATCAATGATGATGGACCTTCCTAATAGGCCAAAGCTTGAGGGGAAGGAAGCAACGAACTCCTTCGGCTCAAGTTCCGCGGCGACGGACAACAACGAGTTGACTTGTGCGGTGCTCGCTATGTCCTGCTGGGGGGCATGGATTTCCAACAGGGAAACTGCAGGAGGAAAAGAGATCTGGCCGAGTGCTGGTTCGATTGAGTCGAACACGACCTCGCGAAAGATGATTTGGCGGAGACTGGCCCAGAGGCCGCGCCATCGCCGTGAGAGGATGCTTGTGCGCGCCGCAACTCCGATGCAGGGGAGCTTGGCAAGGATGAGGAGGAGTAGATCATCGGGAAGGGTGCTGATGCGATCTAGATCTAGGAAACCCAGGCGACACCTAGATCTGAACTCCATCGGAGCTTTTGCAAAACACCACTGTTCCCCCTCCAATGAGAGGGGTGGAGGGACGAAATAAGCCAGAGGTGAGGAAGCCGGGGAGAGGTGAGGACGCCGGGGAGAGGTGAGGACACCAGGGAGAGGGGAGGGTGGGGAAAGGGGGCAGTAGTGGTGGTGTTTGGTGGGGTCGAAAGGGTGGGTGGCGATGGAGATTTAGTGGTGTGTGGTGGTGTCAGTTTATTTGAGGAAAGTTCCTTATTTGATAATGGTAAAATTATGGATTCCTTATTTGACCCTAGAGATTTCAAACTTCGTTGTTTGAAGCTAGGTCTAGATTTCATTCTTTAATACGACACTACTGACATGTCAGATTTTTGTTTGATGGACGAAATTACCCCTTGTTGTATGTGGGCCAGTCCTGCCACTCATCCCCTTAATACATGCCTCTCTCCCAACTTTGCCTTATTTGGAATCTTCTCATATGGATCGTCTCCCCACACCTTGCAAAGTGGTAATAAATAGCTTGGCCTTCAATCAAGCCTCACATGCCCTGGCCCTCCAGCCAAAGTAGTGTTAATTGTGTTATGCAGTTCATATGTGATGCCTGCTATGAAGTGTGCTGCTTTTGGGTAGTAAGGCAACCAAATTTAAAAGGGCGAGCAAAACAACTACGTGCACATAGACAAACATGTGGGGTTTGCATCTGCTCACCCCTAAAGCACAAATGCAGGCCACCAAATAGCATAACTAATTTGGCAACCGATGCAGTGTAGGATACCAAACGATTGAACAACATGGTATTGAGCTTGCATTAGCTAGCATAACTAATTTGGCAACCGATGCAGTGTAGGATACCAAACGATTGAACAACATGGTATTGAGCTTGCATTAGCTAAGGCAGGCCCAGTTGAATCACACATACAAGGGGCCAAAAAACGACGCATGATACCAAAAACACCACAAGTGGAGGAAGCATTTCCCTCTCCCCCCGTCCAATCTGCGGAGCCCCGTGCTGCCTCGTGGCGGCATTCCAACAACTCTCATATGAACAACATACACTATAAAAAAAAGACACATCCGTGATATTATGGCCCGAACAAAAAAAGTTTATGTCATGGTTATGACACTTCTCTGATGATAATTATGACAAAACCACGTAGCATCATAGATGTGGTGGCTATGACAAAAAATCATGACAGAAAATAGGTTTTTCATCCTAGGCGGGCCGGGGACGCACCTGCACTTCAGTTGGTATACAACCTTGCTGAGCTAGCGCTGGAAACAGAATTACCAGTACTACATCCTCCCTCAGTTGATGCTTCTCTCCTAGTCTTCCTCACGGTCGGGGTGGCCTCATCATGCTCATCATGGCCTCTTCCGTGTGTTTTCTTCATCTCTGCTTCATAGAGAAAAATTGTTATAATTTCGGGATTAATTCAGGAGTTGTATTTTATTATCATTGCCTTCATGTAGTAAGTTCACTAGTGAAGTTTATTTATCTACTCTAAATGAATATGCATAAATGTTGGAGAAATAAATTCCAGAAATAAGAATGATGCAGATCAGTTACCATTTGCAATTTGGATTTCATCACATGCCTTAAGTACATTATATAGAAATGTACACTTTGCACTTCAAGGCAAAACAGTTTATCCGCTGACACTGTCATTTTGCTTTTGGCGAACCTGTATGAAAATATGACTATTTTAATACACTAAAGTGGACATTTATGAAAACGACAGGAGAACCTTTTGCTCAAAATCCTCTAATCACTGATGTATTCAAGATAAGAAAGTGATTTTTCATCATAATTAGTTAAGCCCAGTCCCAATTTCTGAAAACATAAGAACTCATACAGATGGGGCTGTGATAATTGGGAATACTGATAAAATAGTTGTGGCCATGAAGCTTCTGAAGCAAATCACAAGTAAAAGTTAGCCACATATGTAGTTTAGAAAACTTTGTTGTAAGACCTCTATTTTTCAGCTCTGATTCGAGTTAACTTGGCTCCTGAAAGATTTTTAAACACTTACTAGATAGCTTCACACTTGACTTGGGTATAATAAGTTTCAGAGTTCACACACGAAGTCCGAAAGATTCAGGGCTAACATTCAGCTCTGATTCGAATTCAGAGTTCAGGGTACAAAATTTACACAACGGTTACTGTTTCCATGCATGCGTGACTCGTTCAGATTGTTTACATCCAAGTGAAGATCCAACAAAATGTACAAAATTGATTAAAGTACCAGATGCTGCCAGTTTATTCAAATCTATTACTTAACTTGCAAGATTCAAAAAAGATTAAAGTAGGAGCTTCCCTAAATAAAACTCACGCCAGCATCAGGCCATACTTGTCACAGAAGCCTTCTGAATCATGTCAGCAAAGTCATAGCCGCCATGTTTCATCTTGTTTCCTGGGAGAAGAAGAAAAAACACCATCCAGTTTCAGCACATCTTCACCTGGAAGAAGGAAAACAGCATCCACATTCAGGCCTCCTTTGGTTCATAGGATAGGAAAGTCATAGGAATAGGAAAGTCCTAGGAAGTGAGGTGACATGTATCTCAAATCCTATGAGTAGGAATAGGTAAGGAGATGCCCTTTGGTTCACATCATAGGATTTTTTTTCATTGAGTCTAGGCTAATGTTTATTTTCCTATGAAATGTGGAGGATAGGAAGAATTCCTCCATAGGAATAGGATTCCATTCCTACAAACCAAAGGGCTCTAAAGGAATTTTTCCTATAAAAATCCTATCCTATGAAATTCCTACGAGATTCCTCTAAACCAAAGAATTCCTCCATAGGAATTAGTATGCTCCTATTGCCCAGCCACTTTTTTCTTGAGGGAAACTCGACATCATCTCACCTAGTGGTAAGCCACTTCATGATCGATCCATTCCCAATCCCCTTGCTGACATTTCATTAATCTTGTTTCTATAATTACAACAAGCACCAGAGAAGGGACACGCAGCTGATCTTTAAATCACATTTCTTCACCAATATAGCATGGACCTCTCCTTTGCCTTACGTACTACAAGCACACACCAGAGATCTCATTTCTTCCAACTTCTACAACCTCACATCAGGAACAAACAAATGTGCACCCATCCTCACACAGGTTGGTTCATACACTGAGGTACATAGTAAATCCTATTTATGAAATTCTGCAAGACTCTATACTACATGGCATCCCATCCGGCTTTTCTTCATTTTCCTTTTACCACTTTCCAGATAGAAATTTGCAAAAATGATGGTACATAAGACCCACTAAACAAATATTCTAAGGGATAAAGATGCCCTCACTACCTATACGGATAGTGTTATTACGGAATAAAATTAGCTAAAGATATAGCAGAAATTAACATGGTAATGCTACAACCTTTTTTTAAGGTTACCATAACATAAGTTCCCTTGTTGTATGAAATGCCCTCTGTTTTTCAGCACCATGGCATACACACATCAGTTTGCTTCTCCAGTAGAAATACAAGGGCATTAGAAATATATGTTTACGTAGTGATAGACAAGTAGGCCGTCAATAGAAATGTGACTAGCCCCTAGAAAAGTATCACCCAGAAGGCCATCCAAAACTAAAAGGGAAAATAAACAAAAATCGATACAAACTACTAGTCAACAATGGCCTGCTTAGAATAACTATATCAAAACTGCATTCTCAGCAGTGATCAGCACCTTGTGGCCAACTGACCATCAACAAATCCAAAATTGTTTCACACAGAAAAATTAGTCCAAAATTTCCATCCAAAGGAAAATTTGAGACTTCATATCATCTTCATGGCCAAAATGAGAACATTCTTTCATGGAAAGATAGATTGAGGATTGCATTGAAAACTGCAACAGCCATTTCAGAACATAAAGATATAGAGTGTGCAGAAATACTGCTCATTCATACTTCAAAGCACTTGAGGGATGCTCTGATCTCGCACTCTTGGTTCCAATATGTGTGTCAATATGAGGAAGGACAAGTCATAGTAGTGCGATGCTTTCTTCTTGACCGAATGACATAATGAACATACCAATTTTCATACCGGTCTTGGTAATGCAAATATGAATCTCGCAGGCACTTCCCCTCTGCAAGCTGCTGCGTAGTCTTCAGCAAGGTGTGGTGCAGCTTCCTTGTGAGGGCATATGTACTTCTTCATGAAATCGTTATTGCTCACTAAAACTGGAGAATAGTAGTCCCGGTCGTGGTTGAGCAATCCATTTTCCTTGAGAAACTTTACAGCGTAATACCGGGGGCCTGAGCCGGCCCTCCAGGCTGTAAGTGAGCACTGCCGGCCGACGAGCAATGTATGCCGGTTCCAAGCCAACCTTGGAGATTAGGAACTCAGAGCTACGCTGCATCGACTCCTTGGACCTCGTCAGCATCAATGGAGCCTTAGAAACAGCAATGGCCACCTCAGCATCCGTCCACATGAACATGTTCTTCAAGTAGTCCACTCTGGCTGCGATCTCCTCTTTGCTGAAACATGCAACAGCATGCAGCGCGTGGCCGAACATCCCAGAACCACAGTGCACACCCATGTTTTCGGCGCATGCCACCATGCCCTGGAAGCGCTCCGGGTTGGTGTTGAGCAGAACTGGTCGGCTGATGCATAGCTTGGAAATATCACAAGCACCTAGCCCGCACTCCCGCGGCAAGGCCAGGTTGGGCTTGACCACCCCCTCGAGGTCAGAGGTGAGAAGGTAGAAGTTCCTCTTGAGTGCCCGGAGGACGTTGTCAGAGGACCCAAAGAGAGTAAGGTAGTAGTGCAGCTTAGAGACGATGGATCTGCACCGGAATCTGTGATGGGAAAGCGAGACGAGGCGCGCGATGTCAGAAGGCGAGAGTCCGAGGTTGGTGAGCGCGACGACGTTGGGTGCCAAGGTTTTCTCCACTTTGGCGCAGAGGAACAGCGGGTCCTTGGCGACGAGGGCGGCGACGTCGGCACCGAAGAGGCCGAGGCCGGCGAGGAAGGCGAGGACTTTGTCGGGCTTGGATGGTGATTTGAGGTGGGAGAGCTTGGCGGAGGCTTTGATGGCCTGGGGTCGGGTGAGGCCGCGGGTGGAGACGAGGTACTCCTCCACGGCGAAGCCAGAGCCTGGGGAGATGGCGGGCGCCGCGGTGGCGAGGAGGCGACGGACGGGGGATGCATGGGAGGTTGCTGGACATGAGAGGAGATGTGCGAGGACGCGGCTACGCACCCTGAGCATGGCGCCGCGACGATGGAACGACGGCGGCCTGGTGCGAGAGCGAGAGGATTGGCGTGGTCTGGTCTGCTTCGACCTTGGAGATGACAAGGTGACCCCACGCGTCACTCGCTCCTCTGATAATGGGCTGGGATGGAGTCACTCGTATACACGATTATACCTGGCCAAATGGGCCGGGCCGGCCCGGCTAGGCTTACACGGGCCAGGCACGTATAATACACGGGCCGTGCCGGGCCGGCGCGCGTGCTCGCCTCTCCGGCCCAGGCACGGCACAACAGCCTCACGGGCCGGCACGCTGGCCCGATTAGCACGGCGGCCCGAGTGGCACGGGAAGGAGCGAGCAGCCGAGCGCCTCGTCACGAGGGGTGCCGGCAGAGTGCTCCTAGTTGACGCTCGCGTGCGTCAAAACGAGTGGCTTCCGCTGAAGGATTAGCGCAAACGGGCCGGCCCATTCCCACGAGCGAACCTAAAAGAGAAATGCCTCGAAAAAATGCAGCGTTCGGGAGTCGAACCCGCGACACATCGATAAGCAGCAGACTTACTTGCCACTGCACTAGCTACTGACCGCATGTTTGACTACAGCACTCAATAGTAGGTATTATGTACAGCGGTAGATTTGTCTTTTAATCATTCCTTCAAGAAATGAATATCGTTTTCTCGAACAAAATTTTAAAACTTGATTGAACATTTTGCGATATACGCTTAAAATATACATTGATTTTTTGTGAAAATACGTCAAACAACTTTTAACTACACAGTGTAAATTTTTGTGATATATGATGCACAAATTTTAAACACACATTGAACATTTTTGTAACATAAGTTGAACTATTTTTAACTACACATTGAACAATTTTGCTAAATGTATTGAACAAATATTAAATATATATTGAACATTTTTTCATATATGTTGAACAATTTTAAAATTGTGAATCAATTTTTAAAAAGTGAACAAAATTTTAAATCCATGAACAATTTTTGAAATCATGAACAAACTTTGAAATTCAAACAAATTCCTTAAAACAAAGTATAAAAGTAAAACGAAAAAAAGGATAAAAAGAAAGAAAAAGAAACAGAAACAGAAACAGAAAAATGAAACAAAAGGTAAAAAAAACAGAAGCAAAAACAGGAAAAGGAAACAAAAGGTAAAAAAGGAAACAGGAAAAAACGGAAAAACTACAAAAAAAAACGGTTCAGGGAACCTACTAGAAGGTTCCCAAAACCAAGTCTCGCTCGAAGTGGGCCGGCCCGTGCGCCTCGTTCGTTCGCTTCGCTTCAGCGAAGCAGCGACGAACGGACGCACGCGGGCGTCATATAGGATCTGCCGGGTGCCGCATGCCCGCATCGTGCCAAGCGTCGTGGCGAACGCGTTCGTCGGCTCGTGCCATTGCACCTGCATGCATGTCACCTTTTTTTATTGCATCCCAACTGCACGCATGCATGCCCGCCTCCTGGCTTAGTGTGTTCGTGGGCTCGTGCCGTTGCACATGCATGTATGTATACGTGTCCTAGCTGCGAGCCGTGCCGTGCCGGGCCGGCACGCCTGCCTGGCTAGCCAGCCTAGGCACGGCCCTAGCCGGGCCACGGGCCGGGCACGCGGGTTATCGGGTCGGCACGCTAAGGCTGGCCCATCTGGCCAGGTATATATACGATTTTCTTTCATCTTTGGGGCAATGTCTAAAAAATTACCTTTGGGAATATTGCAATGAAGGGTTCTTTTTCATGTTTTTTTCTTCCTTTTCTTGATAAAAAATTATTTTTTTGTTTGAGCAAAATGATCAATAAAGCGATCAAAACAACTGGTTACGGTTGTAGTACAAAATCTCTTTTAATCCTTCAGGGATGTTCGCTAGGACAAAAAAGATCTATATTTCTTGCAAGTTAAGTAAGACCATGAGCCAAAATTTTACAGACTCTCAAATTAAGACTGGCTGCAATACCGGGCGTCTGGTCCTTGTTGAATGCTATCTCCGTGGCATCATCTAGGCAAGGACGATTTCCGCAGACCGTTGGCTGGTTGTCATTGTCACTATTGTCCTTGTCCTCCTCCTCCTCTTCCTCCTCAGGATACTCCAACTCTGAGTCGGTCTTCAAGGGGTCCTTCGACTCTTCCATGACCTCGATAAAGTTAGGGTCATCGTAAGTGTAGGGGCAGGAGGGCTACGTGAGCGCACCCCAACCCTCACTTATAGCAAGACTGTGGGTGTCAACTTCGCTAGAGGAGTCGGCATTTCATGTGTGACGCTTTTGATTTAACCGTACACTAATCATACGTGCAATTGTGTACGATTAAGATCAAGGACTCACGGGAAGATATCACAACACAACTCTAGGCACCAACTAAAATAATACAAGATTTATATTACAAGTCAGGGGCCTCGAGGGCTCGAATACATAAGCTCGAATACACAAGAGTCAGCGGAAGCAATAATATCTGAGTACAGACATAAGTTAAACAAGTTTGTCTTAAGAAGGCTAGCACAAAAGTAGCAATGATCAAAAAGGCAAGGCCTCCTGCCTGGGACCTCCTAACTACTCCTTGAAGCCGAACTCCACGTAGAATCATCCTCGGGATCCTTTGGCTCATGTACTTCATCATATGATCGCAATAACCGGGAAAGAGGAAAAAGAAGTAGCAAAGCAACCGTGAGTACTCATCCAAAATACTCGCAAGCAAAGATCTACACTACATATGCATTGGTATCAATGAAAAGGGTAGTATATGTGGACTGAACTGCAGAATGCCAGAATAAGAGGGGGATAGCTAGTCCTATCGAGGACTACGCTTCTGGTAGCCTCCATCTTGCAGCATGTAGAACAGAATAGATGGTAAGTTCACCAAGTATCATCACATAGCATAATCCTACCCGACGATCCTCTCCTCGTCGCCCTGTTAGAGAGCGATCACCGGATTGTATCTGGCACTTCAAAGGGTGTGTTTTATTAAGTATCCGGTTCTAGTTGTCATAAGGTCAAGGTACAACTCCGGGTCGCCCTTGTACCGAGGGACGCGGCTATTCGAATAGATAAACTTTCCTACAGGGGTGCACCACATTTCCCAACACGCTCGATCCCCTTTGGCCAGACACACTTTTCTTGGTCATGCCCGGCCTCGAGAGATCAACACGTCGCGGCCCCACCTAGGAACAATAGAGAGGTCAGCACGCCGGTCTAAATCCTATGGCGCAGGGGTCTGGGCCCATCGCCCATTGCACACCTGCATGTTGCGAACGCGGACGGAAACAGACCTAGCCTCCCTAATACAAGAGCAGGCATTCCAGTCCAATCCGGCGCGCGCCGCTCAGTCGCTCACGTCAAGAAGGCTTCGGCTGATACCACGACGTCGAGTGCCCATAATTGTTCCCGCGTAGTTGGTTAGTGCGTATAGGCCAGTGGCCAGACTCAGATCAAATACCAAGATCTCGTTAAGCGTGTTATTTTGAAGTAACTGCGGACGCCGACCAGGGCCAGGCCCACCTCTTTCTAGGTGGTCTCAACCTGCCTTGTCGCTCCGCCACAAAGTAACAGTCGAAGGCCGTCGAGCACCCAGGCCCACCACTACCTGGATGGAACCACCTGCCCCTTCAGCCCCTCACATCGGAATCACTTGCTGGTACTCTATGAGCCGACCTGACTTTAGTCACCACATGTATCACATATTATGCATATAAGTATATACCCGTGATCACCTCCCAATTGATCACGACCCGATAGTATAGTATAGCAGACGGACAAGAATGTAGGGCCACTGATGAAATATTAGCATTTATACTAAGCATTTAGGATTGCAGGTAAAGGTAACAACAGTAGTAGCAAGGACAAACTATGCATCGGAATAGGATTAACGAAAAACAGTAACATGCTACACTACTCTAATGCAAGCAGGAGAAGAATAGGCGATATCTGGTGATCGGGGGAAGGGGGCTTGCCTGGTTGCTTTGGCAAGAAGGAGGGGTCATCTTCAATGTAGTCGAACACACGGATATCAGCAGCAATCTCGTAGTCTACCGAAGAATAAGAGGGGGAGGATAGTAAATACGGAGCAAACACAGCATCACAAAACATAACAAGGCAATACGCTGTATTAGGGGTGACCTAACGCAGTACTAGATGCTACCGGTGAAGGGGAAAAACATCCGGGAAAGTGTTCCCGGTGTTTGGCATTTTCGGACAGATGAAATGGAGGGGGATTGTTGCATGCTCTTTATGCTAGGGACGTGTGGCAGACGAACCGACTGCGTATTCGGATTCGTCCCGTCGTTCTGAGCAACTTTTGTGTATAAAGTTTTTTCAACCGACTTACAGTTTAATTTATATGATTTTCTAAAGTTTAATTGAATTTTTAGAATTACTGAAATTATCTTAGTTCAAAAATCATTTTGATATCTAAATGCTACGGCCTACGGGTACCAGAAAGTGTACCCAGCCTGCGTAAGGCAGATGGGATAGTTGACTTAGTCATCTGTCCAGTCAGCATTGACTGGTCAAGTGAACAGTACATGGGTCCCACATGTCAATGTCTAGTGTTTAACTAAAAGAGGGTAGTTAGACGGGGCGCATGTGATGGGCTCAATAATTAACCTACCCTATTTACCTCTTAACTAAAACAAATTAGCCTAATTAATTGGGATAGCCCCGCCTGGTAGTGACACTAGCCGGCTACACACACTACACACATCGCTTGGCCATGGCCATGGCCGAGGCATAGCGCATGAGTAGCAACAGGAAGAGCAGCGCAGCAGTAGTACCAACTGCGGGTGGTTGCGGGCGTGAGAGCGCAGGCAGGCGCATAGGCGTGCGCGGGGCAGCAAGCAGGGTCGAGCGCGGCCGGGAGCGATGGGCGCGGCGTCGGCCGAGCAGCAGGCAGCGGAGGCGGGCGCGGCCGGGCGGCAGCGGCGGCAAGGCTATGAGCGGGCACGCTCGAGCAGTCACAGGGGTGGGCGGCGCGAGCAGCAGTAGGTAGAAAGCAGCAGCAAAGCGCATCAGCAACAGAGGAGCAGCAGTGTGCACGTACGCGGACCCTAAGCTTTTGCCATGGCGGACGAAGCTCACGGGACGGCCGCAAACGGAACGGATCGAGCCGGAGAAGAGGGGGAATCGTAAGAGGAGCTCACCGCGGTGCGGATGACGAGCTCGGGGAGGCCGGATGTGGACCGGAATGGTGGGAATCAACGATGGCCGCCGGCAATGTACGTGATGAAGAAGACGGCGATGGCGAGCATACGAGCCGCCCCGGCTTGAGATGATTCCCGGGACGGACGAAGCCGGCCGCCGCGGACCTCCTGGATGTCCTCCCGCGCGAAGGCGACGACGGTGGCTGCGACGGTGATGATGGTGCGGCGACGATAGCTTCGGGTGTGTGCGGGGGAGCGAGCAACGGCGCGAGGGAGGAAGAAGTGGCGGCTAGGATTCGACCGGGGGAGAGAGGAGGGGCTTGAGGTTGCCTTTTAGTCATCGGGGAGCGTGGGATGGCCGCCACGCACGGCATGGCCGACGGATGGGCGCCACGATCCCCGTCTCTCTGTAGCAGGTAGAAGGAGAGGGGAGGTGGGCTGGGCCGGCCATTTGGCTAGTTGGGCCAAAGGCCCAGTAGAATAGGTCCTCCTCTTTTCCCTTTTTTTTATTTTCTGTTTGTTTATTTCCTCTCTATTTTCCATTTAATTCCTGCACTAAATGACTTTTGAAAAAAGTTCTATTGGCCAAAATAAATACTAGGCGATACCTAGCACTGCTGTAAAATGGTTGGGGTAATATTTGAAATCATTAGATATTTGATCAAATGCAAATGGATCAAAGTGGTTGTTTTAGTCAATGTTTTTGGGTGACAACTTTTAAATAAGCAAAAACGTGACCTAGTTTTACTCCACCCTAATTAACTATGGATTATTTTCCATCACATGAACTTTTTATTTTTTTCTTATTTTTGAATTTAAATTTTTCACTTGAAATTGGAATTTGAATTTGGCTTGGATCCTTATCAAGGGCAATTTGACTTAGTCAAACTTGATGACATGGCACCATTAACGGAGGATTACTATTGCTTAATTATCCGGGCGTCACATCATGGCCCTTTCGAGTGTTGGAAATATGCCCTAGAGGCAATAATAAATTGGTTATTATTATATTTCCTTCTTCGTGATAATCGTTTATTATCCATGCGAGAATTGTATTGATAGGAAACTCAGATACATGTGTGGATACATAGACAACACCATGTCCCTAGTAAGCCTCTAGTTGACTAGCTCGTTGATCAATAGATGGTTACGGTTTCCTGACCATGGACATTGGATGTCGTTGATAACGGGATCACATCATTAGGAGAATGATGTGATGGACAAGACCCAATCCTAAGCCTAGCACAAGATCATGTAGTTCGTATGCTAAAGCTTTTCTAATGTCAAGTATCATTTCCTTAGACCATGAGATTGTGCAACTCCCGGATACCGTAGGAGTGCTTTGGGTGTGCCAAACGTCACAGCGTAACTGGGCGGCTATAAAGGTGCACTACAGGTATCTCCGAAAGTGTCTGTTGGGTTGGCATGAATCGAGACTGGGATTTGTCACTCCGTGTAAACGGAGAGGTATCTCTGGGCCCACTCGGTAGGACATCATCATAATGTGCACAATTGAAGGAAATATGCCCTAGAGGCAATAATAAAGTTATTATTTATTTCCTTATATCATGATAAAAGTTTATTATTCATGCTAGAATTGTATTAACCGGAAACATAATACATGTGTGAATACATAGACAAACAGAGTGTCACTAGTATGCCTCTACTTGACTAGCTCGTTAATCAAAGATGGTTATGTTTCCTAACCATGGACAAAGAGTTGTTATTTGATTAATGGGATCACATCATTAGTTGAATGATCTGATTGACATGACCCATTCCATTAGCTTAGCACCCGATCGTTTAGTATGTTGCTATTGCTTTCTTCATGACTTATACATGTTCCTATGACTATGAGATTATGCAACTCCCGTTTGCCAGAGGAACACTTTGTGTGCTACCAAACGTCACAACGTAACTGGGTGATTATAAAGGAGCTCTACAGGTGTCTCCAAAGGTACATGTTGGGTTGGCATATTTCGAGATTAGGATTTGTCACTCCGATTGTCGGAGAGGTATCTCTCGGCCCTCTCGGTAATGCACATCACTGAAGCCTTGCAAGCATTGCAACTAATGAGTTAGTTGCGGGATGATGTATTACGGAACGAGTAAAGATACTTGCCGGTAACGAGATTGAACTAGGTATGGGATACCGACGATCGAATCTCGGGCAAGTAACATACCGATGACAAAGGGAACAACGTATGTTGTTATGCAGTCTGACCGATAAAAGATCTTCGTAGAATATGTAGGAGCCAATATGAGCATCCAGGTTCCGCTATTGGTTATTGACCGGAGACGTGTCTCGGTCATGTCTACATTGTTCTCGAACCCGTAGGGTCCGCACGCTTAAGGTTACGATGACAGTTATATTATGAGTTTATGCATTTTGATGTACCGAAGGTTGTTCGGAGTCCCAGATGTGATCACGGACATGACGAGGAGTCTCGAAATGGTCGAGACATAAAGATTAATATATTGGAAGCCTATGTTTGGATATCGGAAGTGTTCCGGGTGAAATCGGGATTTTACCGGAGTACCGGGAGGTTACCGGAACCCCCCGGGAGGTATATGGGCCTTAGTGGGCCTTAGTGGAAGAGAGGGGAGGTGGCCATAGATGGGCCGCGCGCCCCTCCCCCCCTTGGTCCGAATAGGACAAGGAGAGGGGGCCGGCCCCCCTTCCTCCTCTCTCTCCTCTTTTCCTCCCTCTGCGAATCCTATTCCAACTAGGAAAGGGGGGAGTCCTACTCCCGGAGGGAGTAGGACTCCTCCTGGCGCGCCTCCTCTTGGCCGGCCAGCCCCCCCCCTTTTGAGCCTTTATATACGGAGGCAAGGGGCACCCCTAGAGACACAAGTTGATCCACGTGATCATATTCTTAGCCGTGTGCGGTGCCCCCTTCCACCATAGTCCTCGATAATATTGTAGCGGTGCTTAGGCGAAGCCCTGCGACAGTAGTACATCAAGATCGTCACCACGCCGTCGTGCTGACGGAACTCTTCCCCGACACTTTGCTGGATCGGAGTCCGGGGATCGTCATCGAGCTGAACGTGTGCTAGAACTCGGAGGTGCCGTAGTTTCGGTGCTTGATCGGTCGGGACGTGAAGACGTACGACTACATCAACCAAGTTAACGCTTCCATTGTCGATCTACAAGGGTACGTAGATCACTCTCCCCTCTCGTTGCTATGCATCACCATGATCTTGCGTGTGCGTAGGAATTTTTTTGAAATTACTATGTTCCCCAACAGTGGCATCCGAGCCTATGTTTTATATGTTGATGTTATATGCACGAGTATAACACAAGTGAGTTGTGGGCGATATAAGTCATACTGCTTACCACCATGTCATACTTTGGTTCGGCGGTATTGTTGGACGAAGCGGCCCGGACCGACATTACGCGTACGCTTACGCGAGACCGGTTCTCCCGACGTGCTTTGCACATAGGTGGCTTGCGGGTGACAGTTTCTCCAACTTTAGTTGAACCGAGTGTGGCTACGCCCGGTCCTTGTGAAGGTTAAAACAACACCAACTTGACAAACTATCGTTGTGGTTTTGATGCGTAGGTAAGATTGGTTCTTGCTTAAGCCCGTAGCAGCCACGTAAAACATGCAACAACAAAGTAGAGGACGTCTAACTTGTTTTTGTAGGGCATGTTGTGATGTGATATGGTCAAGACATGATGCTAAATTTTATTGTATGAGATGATCATGTTTTTTAACCGAGTTATCGGCAACTGGCAGGAGCCATATGGTTGTCGCTTTATTGTATGCAATGCAATCGCGCTGTAATGCTTTACTTTATCACTAAGCGGTAGCAATAGTCGTGGAAGCATAAGATTGGCGAGACGACAACGATGCTACGATGGAGATCAAGGTGTCGCGCCGGTGATGATGGTAATCATGACGGTGCTTTGGAGATGGAGATCACAAGCACAAGATGATGATGGCCATATCATATCACTTATATTGATTGCATGTGATGTTTATCTTTTATGCATCTTATCTTGCTTTGATTGACGGTAGCATTATAAGATGATCTCTCACTAAATTATCAAGAAGTGTTCTCCCTGAGTATGCACCGTTGCGAAAGTTCTTCGTGCTGAGACACCACGTGATGATCGGGTGTGATAGGCTCTACGTTCAAATACAACGGGTGCAAAACAGTTGCACACGCGGAATACTCAGGTTATACTTGACGAGCCAAGCATATACAGATATGGCCTCGGAACACGAAGACCGAAAGGTCGAGCGTGAATCATATAGTAGATATGATCAACATAGTGATGTTCACCAATGAAACTACTCCATCTCATGTGATGATCGGACATGGTTTAGTTGATTTGGATCACGTAATCACTTAGAGAATTAGGGGGATGTCTATCTAAGTGGGAGTTCTTTAAGTAATATGATTAATTGAACCTAAATTTATCATGAACTTAGTACCTGATAGTATCTTGCTTGTTTATGTATGAATGGCCCGTGCTATTGTTCCGTTGAATTTTAATGCGTTCCTTGAGAAAGCAAAGTTGAAAGATGATGGTAGCAATTATACGGACTGGGTCCGTAACTTGAGGATTATCCTCATTGCTGCATAGAAGAATTACGTCCTGGAAGCACCGCTGGGTGCCAGGCCTACTGCTGGAGCAACACCAGATGTTGTGAACGTCTGGCAGAGCAAAGCTGATGACTACTCGATAGTTCAGTGTGCCATGCTTTACGGCTTAGAACCGGGACTTCAACGACGTTTTGAACGTCATGGAGCATATGAGATGTTCCAGGAGTTGAAGTTAATATTTCAAGCAAATGCCCGGATTGAGAGATATGAAGTCTCCAATAAGTTCTATAGCTGCAAGATGGAGGAGAACAGTTCTGTCAGTGAGCATATACTCAAAATGTCTGGGTATAATAATCACTTGATTCAAATGGGAGTTAATCTTCGAGATGATTGCGTCATTGACAGAATTCTCCAATCACTGCCACCAAGCTACAAGAGCTTCGTGATGAACTATAATATGCAAGGGATGAATAAGACTATTCCCAAGCTCTTCGCAATGCTGAAAGCTGCGGAGGTAGAAATCAAAAAGGAGCATCAAGTGTTGATGGTCAACAAGACCACTAGTTTTAAGAAAAAGGGCAAAGGGAAGAAGAAGGGGAACTTCAAGAAGAACAGCAAGCAAGTTGCTGCTCAAGAGAAGAAACCCAAGTCTGGACCTAAGCCTGAAACTGAGTGCTTCTACTGCAAGCAGACTGGTCACTGGAAGCGGAACTGCCCCAAGTATTTGGCGGATAAGAAGGATGGCAAGGTGAACAAAGGTATATGTGATATACATGTTATTGATGTGTACCTTACTAATGCTCGCAGTAGCACCTGGGTATTTGATACTGGTTCTGTTGCTAATATTTGCAACTCGAAACAGGGACTACGAATTAAGCGAAGATTGGCTAAGGACGAGGTGATGATGCGCGTGGGAAACGGTTCCAAAGTCGATGTGATCGCAGTCGGCATGCTACCTCTACATCTACCTTCGGGATTAATATTAGACCTAAATAATTGTTATTTGGTGCCAGCGTTAAGCATGAACATTATATCTGGATCTTGTTTGATGCGAGACGGTTATTCATTTAAATCAGAGAATAATGGTTGTTCTATTTATATGAGTAATATCTTTTATGGTCATGCACCCTTGAAGAGTGGTCTATTCTTATTGAATCTCGATAGTAGTAACACACATATTCATAATGTTGAAGCCAAAAGATGCAGAGTTGATAATGATAGTGCAACTTATTTATGGCACTGCCGTTTAGGTCATATCGGTGTAAAGCGCATGAAGAAACTCCATACTGATGGACTTTTGGAACCACTTGATTATGAATCACTTGGTACTTGCGAACCGTGCCTCATGGGCAAGATGACTAAAACACCGTTCTCCGGTACTATGGAGAGAGCAACAGATTTGTTTGAAATCATACATACAGATGTATGTGGTCCAATGAATATTGAGGCTCGTGACGGATATCGTTATTTTCTCACCTTCACAGATGACTTAAGCAGATATGGGTATATCTACTTAATGAAACATAAGTCTGAAACGTTTGAAAAGTTCAAAGAATTTCAGAGTGAAGTTGAAAATCATCGTAACAAGAAAATAAAGTTTCTACGATCTGATCGTGGAGGAGAATATTTGAGTTATGAGTTTGGTGTACATTTGAAACAATGCGGAATAGTTTCGCAACTCACGCCACCCGGAACACCACAGCGTAATGGTGTGTTCGAACGTCATAATCGTACTTTACTAGATATGGTGCAATCTATGATGTCTCTTACTGATTTACCGCTATCGCTTTGGGGTTATGCTTTGGAGACGATTGCATTCACGTTAAATAGGGCACCATCAAAATCCGTTGAGACGACGCTTTATGAACTATGGTTTGGCAAGAAACCAAAGTTGTCGTTTCTGAAAGTTTGGGGCTGCGATGCTTATGTGAAAAAACTTCAACCTGATAAGCTCGAATCCAAATCGGAGAAATGTGTCTTCATAGGATATCCAAAGGAGACTATTGGATACACCTTCTATCACAGATCCGAAGGCAAGACTTTTGTTGCTAAGTTCGGGAACTTTCTGGAGAAGGAGTTTCTCTCGAAAGAAGTGAGTGGGAGGAAAGTAGAACTTGACGAGGTAACTATACCTGCTCCCTTATTGGAAAGTAGTGCATCACAGAAAACTGTTTCTGTGACACCTACACCAATTAGTGAGGAAGCTAATGATAATGATCATGAAACTTCAGAACAAGATACTACTGAACCTCGTAGATCAACCAGAGTGAGATTCGCGCCAGAGTGGTACGGTAATCCAGTTCTGGAAGTCATGCTACTAGATCATGATGAACCTACGAACTATGAAGAAGCGATGGTAAGCCCAGATTCCGCAAAATGGCTTGAAGCCATGAAATCTGAGATGGGATCCATGTATGAGAACAAAGTGTGGACTTTGGTTGACTTGCCCAATGATCAGCAAGCAATTGAGAATAAATGGATCTTCAAGAAGAAGACTGACGCCGACGGTAATATTACTGTCTACAAAGCTCGACTTGTCGCAAAAGGGTTTCGGCAAGTTCAAGGGGTTGACTACGATGAGACCTTCTCACCCGTAGCGATGCTTAAGTCTGTCCGAATCATGTTAGCAATTGCCACATTTTATGATTATGAAATTTGGCAGATGGATGTCAAAACTGCATTCCTGAATGGATTTCTGGAAGAAGAGTTGTATATGATGCAGCCGGAAGGTTTTGTCGATCCAAAGGGAGCTAACAAAGTGTGCAAGCTCCAGCGATCCATTTATGGACTGGTGCAAGCCTTTCGGAGTTGGAATAAACGCTTTGATAGTGTGATCAAAGCATTTGGTTTTATACAGACTTTTGGAGAAGCCTGTATTTACAAGAAAGTGAGTGGGAGCTCTGTAGCATTTCTGATATTATATGTGGATGACATATTACTGATTGGAAATGATATAGAATTTCTGGATAGCATAAAGGGATACTTGAATAAGAGTTTTTCAATGAAAGACCTCGGTGAAGCTGCTTACATATTAGGCATAAAGATCTATAGAGATAGATCAAGACGTTTAATTGGACTTTCACAAAGCACATACCTTGACAAGATTTTGAAGAAGTTCAAAATGGATCAAGCAAAGAAAGGGTTCTTGCCTGTGTTACAAGGTGTAAAGTTGAGTCAGACTCAATGCCCGACCACTGCAGAAGATAGAGAGAAAATGAAAGATGTTCCCTATGCTTCAGCCATAGGCTCTATCATGTATGCAATGCTGTGTACCAGACCTGATGTGTGCCTTGTTATAAGTCTAGCAGGGAGGTACTAAAGTAATCCAGGAGTGGATCACTGGACGGCGGTCAAGAACATCCTGAAGTACCTGAAAAGGACTAAGGATATGTTTCTCGTATATGGAGGTGACAAAGAGCTCATCGTAAACGGTTACGTTGATGCAAGCTTTGACACTGATCCGGACGATTCTAAATCGCACACCGGATACGTGTTTACATTAAACCGTGGAGCTGTCAGTTGGTGCAGTTCTAAATAGAGCGTCGTGGCGGGATCTACGTGTGAAGCGGAATACATAGCTGCTTCGGAAGCAGCGAATGAAGGAGTCTGGATGGCGGAGTTCATATCCGATCTAGGTGTCATACCTAGTGCATCGGGTCCAATGAAAATCTTTTGTGACAATACTGGTGCAATTGCCTTGGCGAAGGAATCCAGATTTCACAAGAGAACCAAGCACATCAAGAGACGCTTCAATTCCATCCGGGATCTAGTCCAGGTGGGAGACATAGAGATTTGCAAGATACATACGGATCTGAATGTTGCAGACCCGTTGACTAAGCCTCTTCCACGAGCAAAACATGATCAGCACCAAGGCTCCATGGGTGTTAGAATCATTACTGTGTAATCTAGATTATTGACTCTAGTGCAAGTGGGAGACTGAAGGAAATATGCCCTAGAGGCAATAATAAAGTTATTATTTATTTCCTTATATCATGATAAAAGTTTATTATTCATGCTAGAATTGTATTAACCAGAAACATAATACATGTGTGAATACATAGACAAACAGAGTGTCACTAGTATGCCTCTACTTGACTAGCTCGTTAATCAAAGATGGTTATGTTTCCTAACCACGGACAAAGAGTTGTTATTTGATTAATGGGATCACATCATTAGTTGAATGATCTGATTGACATGACCCATTCTGTTAGCTTAGCACCCGATCGTTTAGTATGTTGCTATTGCTTTCTTCATGACTTATACATGTTCCTATGACTATGAGATTATGCAACTCCCGTTTGCCAGAGGAACACTTTGTGTGCTACCAAACGTCACAACGTAACTGGGTGATTATAAAGGAGCTCTACAGGTGTCTCCAAAGGTACATGTTGGGTTGGCGTATTTCGAGATTAGGATTTGTCACTCCGATTGTCGGAGAGGTATCTCTGGGCCCACTCGGTAATGCACATCACTATAAGCCTTGCAAGCATTGCAACTAATGAGTTAGTTGCGGGATGATGTATTACGGAACGAGTAAAGAGACTTGCTGGTAACGAGATTGAACTAGGTATTGAGATACCGACGATCAAATCTCGGGCAAGTAACATACCGATGACAAAGGGAACAACGTATGTTGTTATGCGGTTTGACCGATAAAGATCTTCGTAGAATATGTAGGAACCAATATGAGCATCTACAGGTTCCGCTATTGGTTATTGACCGGAGACGTGTCTCGGTCATGTCTACATTGTTCTCGAACCCGTAGGGTCCGCACGCTTAAGGTTACGATGACAGTTATATTATGAGTTTATGCATTTTGATGTACCGAAGGTTGTTCGGAGTCCCAGATGTGATCACGGACATGACGAGGAGTCTCGAAATGGTCGAGACATAAAGATTAATATATTGGAAGCCTATGTTTGGATATCGGAAGTGTTCCGGGTGAAATCGGGATTTTACCGGAGTACCGGGAGGTTGCCGGAACCCCCCGGGAGGTATATGGGCCTTAGTGGGCCTTAGTGGAAGAGAGGAGAGGTGGCCATAGATGGGCCGCGCGCCCCTCCCCCACTTGGTCCGAATAGGACAAGGAGAGGGGGCCGGCCCCCCTTCCTCCTCTCTCTCCTCTTTTCCCCCCTCCGCGAATCCTATTCCAACTAGGAAAGGGGGGGAGTCCTACTCCCGGAGGGAGTAGGACTTCTCCTGGAGCGCCTCCTCTTGGCCGGCCAGCCCCCCCCCCTTTGAGCCTTTATATACGGAGGCAAGGGGCACCCCTAGAGACACAAGTTGATCCACGTGATCATATTCTTAGCCGTGTGCGGTGCCCCCTTCCACCATAGTCCTTGATAATATTGTAGCGGTGCTTAGGCGAAGCCCTGCGACAGTAGTACATCAAGATCGTCACCACGCCGTCGTGCTGACGGAACTCTTCCCCGACACTTTGCTGGATCGGAGTCCGGGGATCGTCATCGAGCTGAACGTGTGCTAGAACTCGGAGGTGCCGTAGTTTCGGTGCTTGATCGGTCGGGCCGTGAAGACGTACGACTACATCAACCAAGTTAACGCTTCCGTTGTCGATCTACAAGGGTACGTAGATCACACTCTCCCCTCTCGTTGCTATGCATCACCATGATCTTGCGTGTGCGTAGGAATTTTTTTTAAATTACTACGTTCCCCAACAACAATGTGATCAAGGAGTTGATCACGGGATGATGTGTTACGGAACGAGTAAAGAGACTTGCCAGTAACGAGATTGAACAAGGTATCGGGATACCGACGATCGAATCTCGGGCAAGTATCGTACCGCTAGACAAAGGGAATTGTATACGGGATTGATTAAGTCCTTGACATCGTGGTTCATCCGATGAGATCATCGTGGAGCATGTGGGAGCCAACATGGGTATCCAGATCCCGCTGTTGGTTATTGACCGGAGAGTTGTCTCGGCCATGTCTGCATGACTTCCGAACCCGTAGGGTCTACACACTTAAGGTTCGATGACGCTAGGGTTATAGGGAAAGTATGTACGCGGTTACCGAATGTTGTTCGGAGTCCCGGATGAGATCCCAGACGTCACGAGGAGTTTCGGAATGGTCCAGAGGTAAAGATTGATATATAGGAAGTATGGTTTTGGCCACCGGAAGTGTTCCGGGCATCACCGGTAGTGTACAGGGACCACCGGAGGGGTCCGGGGGTCCACCAGATGGAGCCACCAGCCCCGGAGGCCTACATGGGCCAATAGTGGGAAGGGACCAGCCCCTAGGTGGGCTGGGGTGCCTCCCACCAAGGCCCAAGGCGCATCCAAGAGGGGAAGGGGGCAAACCCTAGGCTCAGATGGGCCTAAGGCCCACCTAGTGGTGCGCCCCCCCCCCCTCTCCCCCCTTGGCCGCCCCCTAGATGGGATCTAGGGCTGGCCGCCACCCCTAGGGAGGGAACCCTAGGTGGGGGCGCAGCCCCTCCCCTCCCCCTATATATACTTGAGGTTTGGGGCTGCCCAATACATGTGATTTGCTCTCCCTGTTGGCGCAGCCCTACCCCTCTCCCTCCTCGTCTCTCGTAGTGCTTGGCGAAGCCCTGCTGGAGTCCCGCGCTCCTCCACCACCACCACGCCATCGTGCTGCTGCTGGATGGAGTCTTACCCAACCTCTCCTTCTCCCCTTGCTGGATCAAGGCGTAGGAGACGTCACCGGGCTGTACGTGTGTTGAACACGGAGGTGCCGTCCGTTCGGCACTAGGATCATCGGTGATTTGGATCACGACGAGTACGACTCCATCAACCCCGTTCACTTGAACGCTTCCGCTTAGCGATCTACAAGGGTATGTTGATGCACTCTCCTTCCCTCGTTGCTAGATTACTCCATAGATTGATCTTGGTGATGCATAGAAAATTTTGAATTTCTGCTACGTTCCCCAACAGTGGCATCATGAGCTAGGTCTATGCGTAGTTACTATGCACGAGTAGAACACAAAGTAGTTGTGGGCGTCGATATTGTCAATTATCTTGCTGTTACTAGTCTTATCTTGATTCGGCGGCATCGTGGGATGAAGCGGCCCGGACCAACCTTACACGTACGCTTACGTGAGACCGGTTCCACCGACTGACATGCACTAGTTGCATAAGGTGGCTGGCGGGTGTCTGTCTCTCCCACTTTAGTCGGATCGAATTCGATGAACAGGGTCCTTATGAAGGGTAAATAGAAATTGGCAATTCACGTTGTGGTTTTGGCATAGGTAAGAAACGTTCTTGCTAGCAACCTATAGCAGCCACGTAAAAACTTGCAACAACAATTAGAGGACGTCTAACTTGTTTTTGCAGGATATGCCTTGTGATGTGATATGGCCAAAAGGATGTGATGAATGATATATGTGATGTATGAGATTGATCATGTTCTTGTAATAGGAATCACGACTTGCATGTCGATGAGTATGACAACCGGCAGGAGCCATAGGAGTTGTCTTAATTTATTTATGACCTGCGTGTCAACATAAACGTCATGTAATTACTTTACTGTATTGCTAAAGCGTTAGCCATAGTAGTAGAAGTAATAGATGATGAGACAACTTCAAGAAGACACGATGATGGAGATCATGATGATGGAGATCATGGTGTCATGCCGGTGACAACGATGATCATGGAGCCCCGAAGATGGAGATCAAGAGGAGCAAAATGATATTGGCCATATCATGTCACTATTTGATTGCATGTGATGTTTATCATGTTTTACATCTTATTTGCTTAGAACGACGGTAGCTTAAATAAGATGATCCCTCACTAAAATTTCAAGAAAGGTGTTCCCCCTAATTGTGCACCGTTGTGAAGGTTCGTTGTTTCGAAGCACCACGTGATGATCGGGTGTGATAGATTCTAACGTTCGAATACAACGGGTGTTGATGAGCCTAGCATGTACAGACATGGCCTCGGGACACATGCGAAACACTTAGATTGACTTGACGAGCCTAGCATGTACAGACATGGCCTCGGAACACGGAAGACCAAAAGGTCGAACATGAGTCGTATAGAAGATACGATCAACATGAAGATGTTCACCGATGATGACTAGTCCGTCTCACGTGATGATCAGACACAGCCTAGTTGACTCGGATCATGTAATCACTTAGATGACTAGAGGGATGTCTAGCTGAGTGGGAGTTCATAAGATGAACTTAATTATCCTGAACATAGTCAAAAGGTCTTCGCAAATTATGTCGTGGCTTGCGCTTTAGTTCTACTGTTTAGATATGTTCCTAGAGAAAATTTAGTTGAAAGTTGATAGTAGCAATTATGAGGACTAGGTCCGTAAACTGAGGATTGTCCTCATTGCTTCATAGAAGGCTTATGTCCTTAATGCACCGCTCAGTGTGCTGAACCTCGAACGTTGTCTGTGGATGTTGCAAACATCTGACATACACATTTTGATAACTACGTGATAGTTCAGTTAAACGGTTTAGAGTTGAGGCACTGAAGACGTTTTGAAACGTCGCGAAACATATGAGATGTTTCGAGGGCTGAAATTGGGATTTCAGGCTCGTGCCCACGTCAAGAGGTATAAGACCTCCGACAATTTTCTTAGCCTACAAACTAAGGGAGAAAAGCTCAATTGTTGAGCTTGTGCTCAGATTGTCTGAGTACAACAATCATTTGAATCGAGTGGGAGTTGATCTTCCAGATGAGATAGTGATGTTTCTCCGAAGTCATTACCACCAAGCTGCTAGAGCTTCGTGATGAACTATAATATATCAGGGACATATATCATGATCCTTGAGATATTCGCGATGTTTGACACCACAAAAGTAGAAATCAAGAAGGAGCATCAATTATTGATGGTTGGTGAAACCACTAGTTTCAAGAAGGGCAAGGGCAAAAAGGGATACTTCATGAAACGGCAAATCAGTTGCTGCTCTAGTGAAGAAACCCAAGGTTGAACCCAAACCCGAGACTAAGTGCTTCTGTAATAAGGGGAACAGCCACTGGAGCAGAATTACCCTAGATACTTGGTAGATGAGAAGGCTGGCAAGGTCGATAGAAGTATATTGGATATACATTGTGTTAATGTGTACTTTACTAGTACTCCTAGTAGCACCATGGTATTAGATACCGGTTCGGTTGCTAAATGTTAGTAAACTCAAAATAAAAGGCTGCGGAGTAAACGGAGACTAGCTAAAGGTGAGCTGGCAATATGTGTTGGAAGTTTTTCCAAGCTTGATGTGATCAAGCATCACACGCTCCCTCTACCATCGAGATTGGTGTTTGCGTTGAGCATAGACATGATTGGATTATGTCTATCGCAATACGGTTATTCATTTAAGAAGAATAATGGTTACTCTATTTATTTGAATAATACCTTCAATGGTCTTGCACCTAAAATGAATGGTTTATTGAATCTCGATCGTAGTGATACACATGTTCATGCCAAAAGATATAAGATAGTAATGATAGTACCACCTACTTGTGGCACTGCCACGTAAGTCATATCGGTATAAAACGCATGAAGAAGCTCCATGTTAATGGATCTTTGGGCTCACTCGTTTTGAAAAGTTTGAGACATGCGAACCATGTCTATTGGTGTATATGCATGAAGAAACTCCATGCAAATGGACCGTTTGGACTCACTTGATTTTGAATCACTTGAGACATGCAAATCATACCACATCGGCAAGATGACTAAAAGCCTCGTTTTCAGTAAAATGGAACTAGAAAGCAACTTGTTGGAAGTAATACATTTTGATGTGTGCAGTCCAATGAGTGCTGAGGCGTGTAGTGGATATCGTTATGTTCTTACTTCACAGATGATTTGAGTAGATGTTGAGTATATTTACTTGATGAATCACGAGTCTGAATTATTGAAAGGTTCAAGTAATTTCAGGATGAAGTTGAAAGATCGTCGTGACAAGAGGATAAAATATCTATGATATGATCATAGAGATGAATATCTGAATTACGAGTTTGGCACAGAATTAAGACATTGTGGAAATTGTTTCACAACTAATACAGCCTGAAACACCATAGTATGATGGTGTGTCCGAACATCATAACTGCACCCTATTGGATATGATGCATACCATGATGTCTCTTATCGAATTACCACGATAGGTTATGGGTTAGGCATTAGAGACAACCACATTCACTTTAAATAGGGCACCACGTAATTCCGATGAGATGACACCGTATGAACTATGGTTTAGAGAAACCTAAGCTGTCATTTCTTAAAAGTTTGGGGCTGCGACGCTTATGTGAAAAAGTTTCAGGCTGATAAGCTCGAACCCAAAGCGGATAAATGCATCTTCATAGGACACCCAAAACAGTTGGGTATACCTCCTGTCTCAGATCCGAAAGCAATAAGGGATTGTTTCTAGAATCGGGTCCTTTCTCGAGGAAAAGTTTCTCTCGAAATAATTGAGTGGGAGGATGGTGGAGACTTGATGAGGTTATTGAACCGTCTCTTCAAATAGTGTGTGGCAGGGCACAGGGAGTTGTTCCTGTGGCACCTACACCAATTGAAGTGGAAGCTTATGATAGTGATCATGAAACTTCAGATCAAGTCACTACCAAACCTCGTGGGATGACAAGGATGCGTACTACTTCAGAGTGGTACGTAATCCTATCTTGGAAGTCATGTTGCTAGACAACAATGAACCTACGAGCTATGGAGAAGCGATGGTGGGCCTGGATTCCAAAATGGCTCGAGGCCATATAATCCGAGAGAGGATCCATATATGAAAACAAAGTGTAGACTTTGGAAGAACTACTTGATGGTCGTAAGGCTGTTAGGTACATATGGATTTTAAAAGGAAGACGGACAATGATGGTAAGTATCACCATTAAGAAAGCTCGACTTGTCGTTAAGATGTTTTCCGACAAGTTCAAGGAGTTGACTACGATGAGACTTTCTCACTCGTAGTGATGCTAAGAGTCTGTTGGAATTATATTAGCGATTACTGCATTATTTATGAAATCTTGCAGATAAGATGTCAAAACATTGTTTCCTCGACGATTTTCTTGAGGAAAGGTTGTATGTGATACAACCGGAAGGTTTTGTCAATCCTGAAAGATGCTAATAAGTATGCAAAGCTCCAGTAATCCTTCTAAGGACTGGAGTAAGCATCTCGGAGTTGGAATGTATGCTTTGATGAGATGATCAAAGATTTTGGGTGTATACAAAGTTTATGAGAAACTTGTATTTCCAAAGAAGTGAGTGGGAGCACTATAGAATTTCTAATGAATATATGTTGTTGACATATTGTTGATCAGAAATGACGTAGAATTTCTGGAAAGCATATAGGGTTATTTGGAAAGTGTTTTTCAATGGAAAGCCTGGATTAAGCTACTTGAACATTGAGCATCAAGATCTATAAGGATAGATCAAAACGCTTAATGGTACTTTCAAATGAGCACATACCTTGACATGATCTTGAAGGTGTTCAAGATGGATCAGTCAAAGAAGGAGTTCTTGCCTGAGTTGTAAGGTATGAAGTTAAGACTTAAAGCTCGACCACGGCAGAAGAAAGAGGAAGGACGAAGGTCGTCCCCTATGCTTTTGTCATAGGCTCTATACGGTATGCCATGTTGAGTACCGCACCTGATGTGTGCCTTGCCACATATCTGGCAAGAGGGTACAAAGGTAATCTAGGAGTAGATCACCAGATAGCGGTCTAAATTATCCTTAGAGGAATAAGGATATGTTTCTCGGTTATGGAGGTGATAAAGAGTTCGACGTAAAGAGTTACGTCGATGCAAGCTTAACACCTATCCGGATAGCTCTGAGTAAAGATACCGGATACGTATAATGGAGCAACAATTTAGAATAGCTCCAAGTAGAACAGTTATTTGGAATGGCTCCAAATGTAGCGTAGTAGTTGCATCTACAAGATGACATAGAAATTTGCGAAGTACATACGGATCTGAATGTTGCAGACCCATTGACTGAAACCTCTCTCACAAGCATAACATGATCAAACCCAGAACTCTTTGGGTGTTAGTCACATGGGGATGTGACCTTGAGTGTTAATCACATATCGATGTGAACTGGATTATTGACTCTAGTGCAAGTGGGAGACTGTTGGAAATATGCCCTAGAGGCAATAATAAATTGGTTATTATTATATTTCCTTGTTCATGATAATCGTTTATTATCCATGCTAGAATTGTATTGATAGGAAACTCAGATACATGTGTGGATACATAGACAACACCATGTCCCTAGTAAGCCTCTAGTTGACTAGCTCGTTGATCAATAGATGGTTGCGGTTTCCTGACCATGGACATTGGATGTCGTTGATAACGGAATCACATCATTAGGAAAATGATGTGATGGACAAGACCCAATCCTAAGCCTAGCACAAGATCATGTAGTTTGTATGCTAAAGCTTTTCTAATGTCAAGTATCATTTCCTTAGACCATGAGATTGTGCAACTCCCGGATACCGTAGGAGTGCTTTGGGTGTGCCAAACGTCACAACGTAACTGGGTGGCTATAAAGGTACACTACAGGTCTCTCCGAAAGTGTCTGTTGGGTTGGCACGAATCGAGACTGGGATTTGTCACTCCGTGTAAATGGAGAGGTATCTCTGGGCCCACTCGGTAGGACATCATCATAATGTGCACAATGTGATCAAGGAGTTGATCACGGGATGATGTGTTACGGAACGAGTAAAGAGACTTGCCGGTAACGAGATTGAACAAGGTATCGGGATACCGACGATCGAATCTCGGGCAAGTATCGTACCGCTAGACAAAGGGAATTGTATACGGGATTGATTAAGTCCTTGACATCGTGGTTCATCCGATGAGATCATCGTGGAGCATGTGGGATCCAACATGGGTATCCAGATCCCGCTGTTGGTTATTGACCGGAGAGTTGTCTCGGCCATGTCTGCATGACTTCCGAACCCGTAGGGTCTACACACTTAAGGTTCGATGACGCTAGGGTTATAGTGAAAGTATGTACGCGGTTACCGAATGTTGTTCAGAGTCCCGGATGAGATCCTAGACATCACGAGGAGTTTCGGAATGGTCCGGAGGTAAAGATTGATATATAGGAAGTATGGTTTTGGCCACCGGAAGTGTTCCGGGCATCACCGGTAGTGTACCGGGACCACCGAAGGGGTCCGGGGGTCCACCAGGTGGGGCCACCAGCCCCGGAGGCCTACATGGGCCAATAGTGGGAAGGGACCAGCCCCTAGGTGGGCTGGGGTGCCTCCCACCAAGGCCCAAGGCGCATCCAAGAGGGGAAGGGGGCAAACCCTAGGCTCAGATGGGCCTAAGGCCCACCTAGTGGTGCGCCCCCCTCTCTCCCCCCTTGGGCGCCCCCTAGATGGGATCTAGGGCTAGACGCCACCCCTAGGGAGGGAACCCTAGGTGGGGGCGCAGCCCCTCCCCTTCCCCTATATATACTTGAGGTTTGGGGCTGCCCAATACATGTGATTTGCTCTCCCTGTTGGCGCAGCCCTACCCCTCTCCCTCCTCGTCTCTCGTAGTGCTTGGCGAAGCCCTGCTGGAGTCCCGCGCTCCTCCACCACCACCACGCCGTCGTGCTGCTGCTGGATGGAGTCTTCCCCAACCTCTCCTTCTCCCCTTGCTGGATCAAGGCGTAGGAGACGTCACCGGGCTGTATGTGTGTTGAACACGGAGGTGCCGTCCATTCGGCACTAGGATCATCGGTGATTTGGATCACGACGAGTACGACTCCATCAACCCCGTTCACTTGAACGCTTCCGCTTAGCGATCTACAAGGGTATGTAGATGCACTCTCCTTCCCTCGTTGCTAGATTACTCCATAGATTGATCTTGGTGATGCGTAGAAAATTTTGAATTTCTGCTACGTTCCCCGGGCAGCACTAATTAGTACTCCCTCCGTTCTGAATTACTTGTCTTAGATTTGTCTAGATACGGAGTTATCTAGCACTAAAATGAGTCTAGATACATCCGTATCTAGACAAATCCAAGACAAGTAATTCGGAACAGAGGGAGTAGTTGTAAATATCTAGCTAATTATCAAACAATTAACAAACTATATAGAACTAACATTTGCTACTAACTTACTTATTTTAACAATGTTGCTAGACTCTAGCAAACACCATCTCTAACTTATTTTAACAAATAAACATGCATGCATTTCATCAATAGAAAAAAAAAGGTGATGAAGAAGCTCACCTCGTGCGCTCCTCCTTAACGATGCGGACGCTGGTGCCGGTGCAAAGCGGGGCGGCCGGCTATGATGGTGGCGGCGCCCGTGGCCACGGCACCCATGGGTGTTGCCGACTCCATGGCAATGGGGCGGGGGGGAGGGGAAGGATGATAGGAGGCAGTGTGGCGGTGCGGGGAAGCAGGGAGACAGGTTTGGGTTTTTGCGGTTGCCGAGTCCACTCTCGCGCCCACAATTATATGTGTGCGGCGGCGACGAAGGGTGTACCCTTTGTTGAGTTATGAATCTCGGCAAAAGAAGCCCAATCGTATAATAGCCGTTTTCCACGTCCTCTATGGGCCCTCCTGTCAGGTCTTTGCCGAGTTTTTTCGTAGGAGCTCGACATCCAGGTGGCCCTGGAATTCCATAACATAAAAAAAGAAAAAGGCAAAAAGATTGCAGAGTTTTCTTAGTAAAAACCCGAAAAACTTAGACCGTTGTCACATCTCCATCGCCTGGTCCTTGGTGGGCCCGACTTGTCAGGACACTACGAGTTTTTAAGCAGCGAAACTCGACGAATTTGTGACATATCCGAGTTTATTTTTGTTGTTGGGGAGCTCTTATCTTGTGCCATGATCGGCTCCTGGGGCCGAGAGCGGGCTCGTACGGGCTGGAGGCGGGAGGTGGCGACGCGTGTGGCGCTAGTGTCCTTTGGATCGTCCATGAACGATCTGGATTGGCAGATCCAAGCATGGTCACAACGGCTCTGGCGGCAGCAACGCGCCCAATGTGGGTGTGCCAAATGGCGGCAGGGGGAGGAGTTTGATGGGATTTGTCTACAATTGTTGCCAAAAAGGGCAAGGGAGCCTCTGCTTAAATAGGCAATGGTTGTAGGAGGTTTTGTGGGTTGTTTTGGGCTAAGTTTTGATGTGGTAGCTAGGTTAGGTGGGCTAGGTCAAAAGAGAGTGAATAGAGCCTTGTTTGCAGGGTTTTTTAAGCAATCCAATTAATTATTTAACCGGCTACTAGTGCCTACATATTCGATTGTTTGGGTATCAAATATACTCAAAATCGGACGAAATTTGACGTGTGACCTCGTTATACTATAAGAAGACCACGCTCAAACTTTCGACTCAATTGAGAACATGCATTTCCCATTTACCAAAAAAATTCAAGTGATAACAGGTGGGCATGTGCAAGTGTCCAGGTGTTCTCCGATCTGATGGTCAAAGAGATAGGCGGTACTATTCAACTTCCGACGAAATATAATATAGCTAGAGGTATAGCAAAACATCTGAATGACCCACACCACAAGCACCTCTTCACTCCAACGACCCAAAGGCGCTCCGCTAGGGCTTTTCGAGCCTCGCATCGGCGCCGGTGCCGATCCGCCTCGTCTCCTGTGATCCTAGGAGCATGGAGGCACAGTGGATCCCGGGCCTTGCCTACTAGAGGGCTCCGTTTTCATAGGTTTCTTCGAGTATTTTAGGGTTTTCTTGTCCTACTTAGGAAGGCGAGATGGCAGTGGCTCCCTGAAGATGGAATAGGGCTCTTCCCGCCTAGTCCCATCCCGGTGGTGCGTCTAGCATCATCGATGGACATGTGGACGTGTGTCTACGGTGTATATGTCTTTGGTGTATTTGCTTAGATCTTGTAGTTGTCCGTCTACGTTCGTGTGTCTTCAAGTTGGATCCTTGCGATATACTCTACTCTTTATCGCGGTGGTTGTTGTTCTGGTGTGTTAGTCCTATGGGTTTTAGCACGTTTACTTCTTGACTGTCTACTTGTCGTGGTTTTGTCACGGCAGATGTCCTAGAGAAAGGACTTAGTCATGGAGCCATCGCGACGGGTTAGCTTGAAGGGGTTAAAGCGGACACAAGGACGCAAGAGAGTTTATACTAGTTCGGCCCCTTCGATGAAGGTAAAAGCCTATGTCTAATTGTGATGGAATTGATGGGTGTTTCGATGACTAGGGAGCAAACAAGCTTCGCCTATGTCTTGAGTTGTTGTCTATCCTTGAACCGCCGCCGGGTCGTCCCCTTATATACATGGGCGACGCCCGTTGGTTTACAGAGTCCCAACACCGGCTGATAGATGTATCCGGTTTGGTCTCTACTTATTCCTAACTTACAATACAAGTTACATATTGACGCCGGTTTACGGCTACAGGCTCTCAACCGATTATGGGTCTTGAGCCCCCATCTACCTTCATGGGCTTTAACATGCTTAACTACTGATGAAGTTAATCCGGCCCAGATAGGCCGGTTTACGCCCAGTAGTAATATCCCCAACATTAGGCCCCAGATTGATTTGAACAGGTTCATGTCAATCCTTCAACATCTTCTTGTAGTTTGGTGAACCGCCGTGATGTCATCTTCTATGATTGCTGTAAATCGGCGTGACGTCATCTATCATAAAGAAACTATCCGTGATACCTTGTTGTTTAATAGATCCGCGATAATCGAGGCGACAGCTCTGTTTCCAAACTTGTGGCTCCTTGATTTTCGCGCCTGACCCATGTCCCTTGCTTTATAAATAGGACCGAAGGGTCATTTCTTTTTCCCCTTCATGCCCTTCTGCTTCATCTTCCTCGCGTCGCCCAGTCTTCGGAGCTCCGCCGCCGCCGTCGACCTCTGCACCAACCTTGGCCACTGCATCACCTTGAACATACCAGGGCACCGCGGCGACCTTCTGCTTCTTCCTTAGCTCCGGTAAGTCTTCTATCCTTTTCATCATAGATCTGTTCTAGGGTTTCCATGTTCTCCAGTGTTCATCGCTTGCTTCTTGTTCATATGATAGATCCTTAGATGAGTCTGTGAATCTTCGCTCTGTGTAGCAGTAGTTTTTATCCTCCGTTTTCACTGTCCGGCATACTAAGAGCATAGATCTTATCCGTACCTTTGCTTATTGATTCGGTACTGCCCCTTTTGGGCCTTGAATATTTATCTCCTTTATAAACATGTTCCAGATCCAAAGCTGTAGTATAATCTTGTGAAATCTGTTTTTGCGTACTTACTCATCTGCAGTCTTGACTGTTCAATGCTTAGATCAGGCGGTTTAACTTTGTAGAAAAATTTGACAAACCGGTATATACCATTAGTCCCCTTGTTGAACCGCCAGATGTTGGTTGCTTCATGAAACTCCGGTTCAGATAGTTCTGCCTCCGGTTTAACAGTGCCCATACCAACGTACCTTGATCAAATGCATTTTTGAACCGGGATCTTCTACCTTGTAGATTCCATCATGGCCAAGCAAGTATATGAGTGCAATTGGGTCCCTTCTTGCGTCACAGAGGATCAACTGGATGATTTAGTCCTGATTGGCGCCTTGGGCAGCAAAGACACCATCCATTGGAGGGCTCCTGGCAAAGAATGCCCCCCACACCTCGAGAAGGAGAGGTTGTTGTTTTCGTAGACCACTTAGCCCGGGGCTTTAAACCGCCCGGTTCTAAATTTTACCGGGATGTTTTAGCTGATTTCCAACTCCATCCGCAAGACACTGGCCCCAACTCTGTTACAAATATGTGCCACTTCCAAGTGCTCTGTGAGGTGTTCTTTCAAGAGGAGCCCACAGTGGAATTATTCAGAGATCTTTTCCATCTAAACCGCCGTACTGAGTTTACTGATGGCTCTAATACGGAGTTGGGTGGCATGGCGATTCAAAAAAGGAAAGAGGTCACATACCCTCACGCCAAGTTGCACAGTCACCCCAAGGAGTGGAATCAGACATGGTTCTACTGCAAAGACACCTCCCGTGCTGGTGAGAATCCCTTGCCTGGCTTTCATCCGGAGCGGCTCAGCAATACACATCCTTTTCCTCAAAGATTGACTGCCCAGGAGAGAAGCAAATATGCTCCCCAGCTGTCAAAGCTCAGAGCCTTTATGGCCAACGGTTTAACAGGGGTTGACCTTGCTCGCTGTTGGATATCATGGAGCATACTGCCCCTTAGTCAGCGCTCCGGTTTGATGTGCAAATATACTGATAATGTGGATGACCCACTGCGACATTCAAGACTCCAGCTCTCCGGTGAAGAAATCACAGAGGCTGTGCGTAAGATACTGAATGAACCGGAACACGTTTGCGCTAGAACCGGCCTGCTTCCCTTCTGTGCCACCAACAAACCGCCAGCTTTAAGACTTTGATTTTTCTCTTTGCTGAATCTGTTATTGATATGTCTGGTCATTGTTTTTAATATCAGTGTCTGCATAATCAGGGCGATGATCCGTTTTGGAGCAAAAAGCTGCCGCAGGAGAAACCAGAGAAAACAGATAAACCGGAAAGAGCAACCCGGCAAAAAACTAAAGCTGTGAAGAAGACTGCCCACCGGAAAAGAACCACTGCATCTTCTAATCCGGCCCCTGATGACGAGATGGATAATCCGGACTTTGAGGTAGAGCTTGACTCACTTGGTTTATTTTTCATGCGTCTTATTGATGATGATATTTTTCAGGATGATGCCGAAGCCAGCCACACGGATGTTGCAGAGGTAATTATTCTCTCTTCCGATTCAGAAACTTTGCCTTCACAAAAAATCCGTCAAGCAAACCAGAAAGTTAAATTTTCTCATCCTCTTGCTTATTTGGATCCTAAACTTCTTATGAAGACTCAACAACACGAAGCTCGCCGCACCACCCGGCACAGCGGCCAGGTAGTTACCTCCGCCGGTTTACCGAACAGTCCGGTTCGGAAACGTCATTCCGAGGTCTCTAATTCGCTTGTCAGTGCTTGTCCTAAAGCGGGCTGCTTTTGTCAACCTCTTAATCCGTCTGACTCCGATTACTAGGTTGTTTCCCACTCATCTTCTGGCGAGTCATCGGCTACTCAGCTCCCACCGCTCAAAACGGTGCTTGGGTAAGCTATATTTATTGTGATGTTTGCAGTACATTGCCTTAGAACATATGTTGTATTTAATTTTGTTATTCTTCTCAGGGCCAAACCTAGGCCAAGCAAGAAGGCCCGCCTGGACAAAGCGGCCGAAGAAGATGTCATTCTTGAACCAGGCAAAACATCCAATCTTGAAGCGGCTATTCCTGAGGATATTCCCAATGATCCACCGCAGCCAGATGATGATCTTATTGCTGAAGAGATACCTACTGATACCTCAGGTCCTATCCATCAGCCCACAGGTTCCATCCGGATTGAACGCTCCACCCGTCCAGCAAACCCTACTGACAAGCCAACAGCTCCAGTGCAAACCGGCGGTACCAAGGATGATGAGGTTGTCATTACTGGTACTGGCCATACTGAGCCAAGCAACCCTGTCACTTTATCCAAACATTCTGCCAAGGAAGAGTTTGCTGCTTTTGGCAAAGGCAAGTGGAACGCCGATCTGACGACTTTCGCTGCTCTGAACGCCCAAGATATCCATTCCGGCTATCTGAACCGGCTGTATACCAGCAGTGACTATGAAGCCGGTCTGGTTAACATGATGAAAGATAAATATGAGGTAACTTCCATATGCTCCTTCCTGCTTGTATGCTTTCATTCTTGCTGACTCTCCTAGCCCCTAAGGGCCGGTTTGAAATATTCTTTCAAACCGGGACTTAATAATATAAACCTTGATGCTTTGAAAATTTGCTGATGTAGCCCCCAAGGGCCGGTTCAACTTAGTGTAGTTAAACCGGTACTTTAAGTAATTGAAACTACCGCATCAGAATACATATGATCAAATAGCCATTAGCCCCCAAGTGCCAAGTTGAATGCTTGTATTGATCTTGGGACTTTGTAAACAATTGAAAGATGAAGATCGAATATGCATTAGCCCCCAAGTGCCAAGCGCATAACTTGTTATGTGGTTGGTACTTGAATCCTTCTACCAATTTGTTGAAACATATATCTGTATGCCTGCAGGCGGAGCTGAAGGCGAAAGAAAACCAAGTCATCGATCTGCAAGAAAACCTGAAAACCCAACAGGATGAAACCTCCAAAGAAAAAGAGGAATTGGCCAGTGCCTTAGGCGCCATGGAACAACTTAAGGAGAACTTCAAGAAGAAACGGGCGGATTGGGCCACTGAAAAGTCCGCTTTGATCAAACGAGCAGAGGATGCCGAGGCTGCATTAAAACCAGTGACGGATGAACTGACCGGCATAAAGCGGCACGTTCATGCCATGACCACTGCTATCTTTGGTAAGCCAGCTTGCCTTCTGAATTGGTTCTGCCTTCTTACAGAGTCACCGGTTTATTAACCCTTTATGGTATTTCAGGGACACGCATTGGTCACTTGGGGTCAGATGTGCGGAAGAAATTGAAAGCCGCCTATACCTTGGTTGAACAATTGTATACTGGTGCCCAGCGGATCATCTGTACTGCGTCTCATAACAAACCGGCGCCCACTTTGATTCAAGATACTCTGATGAAACTGTCAGTGCTTCCTGCCCGGGTTGAAGAGCTGAAGAAATCTGCTGCTCGAACCGGTGCAATCAATGCTTTAATCCGAGCAAAAGCCTGGGTGCCGGATTTTGATCCCATTAAAGCGGCTCAGGGCTATCCCAGCTTGAAGGAAGACGGGTCAGAATTTGGTGAAGCGGATTTGCGAGCAATAACCCAGGAGGTACGTCCGCTAGCTTGTCAACTGGCTGAGGAAGCAGACTTGTCTCATTATCAAGCCCAATATGACAGTCAGAACAAGCGAATAGCTGCACCAATCCATGAATCGGAAAATCTGATCCCTCCAATCCGTAAGCATACTTACGCTCCCGATATTGACCCGTCATTGCTAATCCATGATGAGGCTGTTTTCAAGCATTAATGGGAATAGACTGGACAACTGTGGATTTCCAGCCACTGTGTAGAGAAACGGAAGCTGAAGCGGTGCAAGATGACCCACAACCATCAGGCCAGGCTGGTGGCCAAGCTTAAACCGGAAGCCGGTTTAAAAACTGCCTCTCCTTTCTAAAAAACAATCATGTTATTATGGGCACCATGTTGCCTTGTAATAGGCTAGCTGATACCTTTGATGTTGATATGCCTTCGTGCATAACTTGTTCTTCCTGTGGTAATGAACTTTCCAAAACACTTTTCTTAAATAAGAAATTCGTCAAATGCCACCGCGGTTGTACCGTCAGGCGGAGTATGATGTCTGTATATATAAAATCAAAACATCCAAAACAAAAAATTTAAGTATATGATCAAATTTTTTGAGATACATAATACCTGCCATCGTTGAGTGTGAAGTTGGCTTGGCCAACCTTGAAGCGGAGTTTTGCAAACCCATAGTGTTGGAGGAAATAACAACTCCTGTAGATATATATGACGCTGTTTATCATGTAAACCGTGCTGGGTTATAGTAAACACCGTGTTACTCCATAAGAGGATGTTAACAGCAAGGATCAAACCGGACAAATAGTCTCCGGATTGACGTGAACTGTGTTCCGTCAATTGATTGGTTAAAAAACTTTGTCGGTTTAAAAACACAATGAAAAGCAAAAAAAACCTTCAAAGAAAAGTATGAAGCAAAAGCAACGACAAAAACGTTTGCCAAAAAAGATTTATTTAAGCTGATCAAATGGTGTTACCATGGCCAAACACGACCAAGCTCCCGTTAGGTGTAACTATGGTTCTAGTCAGCCAGGTCCCCAAGTGATTCTGTGGCATTTATGCCGACCAAATGGCGTGGTCATGGTTCGGGTTCGACCAAGCCCCCAAGTGATTCTGTGGCCTTAGGCCGATCAAGAGGCATGACTGGTTCAGACATGAACAAGTCCCCAAGTGATCTGGTGGCTCTCGCCTATCAAGAGGCATGGTATTGGTTCGGACACGACCAATCCTCCAAGTGATATAACACGATGCTTTTAGCAAAGCGAACTCAAGGGGTAAACCAGAGGCCGCTTTAGAGCAACTCCGTGTAACCTCACATGATGTAAAAGAACAGATACCCCGCTTTAGCTGAGGTTCCGGTTTATTATACTTAATCATAATATATACATTGTCGTAATATGTACATAAGTATAGCCAATGGCTCAGGTGTAGTAAGGCCGAAGATGAGCTATATTCCACGGCCTGTTAGTCTCCTCCTCTGATGTACGTGAGTCCTTATGCTCTCGAATATCGATCAGATAGTACGACCCGTTGTGCAGATTCTTGCTGACTACGAAAGGCCCCTCCCAAGGTGGGGATAGCTTATGCATATCAGTCTGATCTTGGATGAGCCAAAGCACCAAATCTCCTTCCTGAAAGGCTCTGGTTCTGACTCGGCGACTGTGATAACGACGATGATCCTGCTGGTAAATCGCCGATCGGGCGGCTGCGATGTCACGCTCTTCATCCAACCGGTCCAAAGCATCTTGCCGTGCTGTCTTGTTGTCCGCTTCAATATAAGCCGTGACACGAGGTGAATCATGACAGATATCACTGGGGAGAACCGCCTCCGCTCCATAAACCATGAAGAACGGTGTGTATCCTGTTGATCTGTTGGGTGTTGTATTAATGCTCCATAACACAGATGGTAATTCTTCTACCCAACAACCCGGCGTTCTCTGCAAAGGAACCATGAGCCGAGGCTTGATGCCTCTCAAGATCTCTTGATTAGCTCTTTCTGCTTGACCATTGGACTGTGGATGTGCCACTGATGAAATGTCAAGCCGGATGTGCTCCCGTTCGCAGAACTCCTTCATAGCACCTTTGGACAAATTGGTACTGATGAAGCCATGTACCTAGGGTAGGGGCACGGGCCTGTCCAAAGAGCCCTACCCTAGGACATCCCTAGGAGAAGTCACCTTTCAATCGACTTGAAGGTATCCCACTCGAGGGGTTCAAGACACTCGACCATGAAGCCAACCACTCGACTGCCAGGAGACCTAGAGTCACTCCGCAGGCAAACGGTCGGCTATTAAGTAGTCTTTATGGTCATTATCACACTTTATTAAGGGCGTTACCGGTAACGCCCAACCTTAAATGTACCTTAAACCCTACATTACTAAGGGCAGGAGGGGGCCGGCGAACTCTATATAAGCCACCCCCCTCCTCAGTATGAAGGGTTCGCACCCCTGTTATTCACACGCCAGTAATCCAGTCGACCGCCTCCGGGCACCGAGACGTAGGGCTGTTACTTCCTCCGCGAAGGGCCTGAACTCGTACATCTTGGTGTGTTTACAACTTCCCAATAGCTGAGATCTAGCCTCTCCATACATACCCCCCTACATCACTGTCAGAGTTAGAACCACGACAGTTGGCGCCCACCGTGGGGCCGGAATCTTAGCGCCTGATTGGAGAAGTTGTGATTTTTCCGATCCCTTTGATCATGGTTTCGTGCGGAGTTTTGGTGGAGGGCCGCGAGATCCGCCTCGGCGCGCTCACGTTCATCGCCGACGACTCCGCCTGGCTTCAGGAGGCGCCACTCGACATCGACGCGCTCCCTGTTCGCGGTGCGACGCATTTCCGCGCATGCGTTCGTGGCGTCCTCTTGCGGCAGCCGTCGACCCAGTATCGGTCAGCCCCCGTATCGTCTCCCCGCTCTGTCTCCCACCGGCGCAAGCGCTCCGGTCGGTCGAGACTTCAGAGGTGGGTGAGGCATGCCGTGGCTCGCTAGTCGGCCGCCCCGCAAGTCGCAGCAATCGAGCCCGACGAATCCCTCTGTGGCCTGTTCGACCTGTCGACTGGCTCCACGAAGACCGCACCCGAGTGCGACAGCAGCGACCCAGCGGCTGAGATCCTGGTGGTCGATGGAACGCACAGTCCTCCCGGTTTCCCTCGCACTGATGGAGGCGCGGGTGGGGGCGACCCGTCGCATCCCCACGATGAGTATCTCCCCGAACCTCTCACGTCATTACAGCGAGAGGAGCTTCGCCGCCGGAACACGGACGCACTCCGCACTCCTATCGTCGGAGAGTCCCCCGAGGCCCGGGCCTTGGAGGACGCGCGCTTGGTTAATTTAGCCGAGCGCACTCGACTGGAGAATCTCCAGCGAGCACTCGACGAGCAAGCGCGTCAACGGGCTCCCGAGTCTAGTCGACGCTAGCTCTTCCCGCCGACGCAGGTATACCGAACCCCAGTTCAGAATTTGGCCGCCGCGGCCCGTATAGCAGAATCGATTCAGCCCTCCCAGTCGGAGGCTGGCAGGGGCTTGTTACAGATCAGAGCGTTGCTCCGGGCGGTGGGAAACCAGAATTCCGCTGTTTCTCAGTCGTGGAATAGGATCCACAGTCGATCCGTTACAACAGATACAGTCCAGTCGGCTCACAGCCCACGGTCGCCCCCGAGGCGTGAGGGACGTGGAGACCGGCATGATCAGTACAGAAGGAATGAGCAGTATGATCACCGATCCGATCGTGATGATCGACGTTGAGTGCCAACCCCTCCCCCGAGGAGTGGGTCATATGCGCCTCGACATCGAGATGACAGGCGCCCTCATAGCGTTGGGCGGAGGATTCCCGTCGACCCCAGGGACCCAGGCTTTGACGCGAGATCTGTCCTCGTTCAAGGCTTGGTTGACAGGAACATGGCTCATCGGGAAGGCCAGAACAGAGATGCGCCCGCCAGCAGCAGAATACGTGTTTCAGGGCCAGAGTGTTTCAGTCGAGCCATTAGGGCCGCGGTGATTCCTCCCAACTTTCGGATGGCGACTGGAGTCAGCAAGTTCACCGGTGAGTCTAAGCCTGACACTTGGCTCGAAGATTACCGAGTGGCTGTACAGATTGGCGGTGGCAATGATGAGGTGGCTATGAAGCATTTGCCTCTCCTGTTAGAGGGCTCGGCCAGAGCGTGGCTGAATCAGTTAGCACCCAGCAGCATCTACACTTGGGAGGATCTCTCTCGAGTGTTTGTCACAACCTTTGAGGGAACATGCAAGCAACCCGCAGGCCTTACAGAATTGCGGTCTTGCGTGCAGAAGCCGAGTGAAACTCTGAGGGATTACATCCAGAGGTGGATCACTTTGCATCACACAGTTGAGAACGTACCGGATCACCAAGCAGTTTGTGCCTTTAAAGAAGGCGTCAAGAACAGAGAGTTGAACCTGAAGTTCGGTTGGACCGAAGAAATGTCCCTGAATCGGATGATGGAAATTGCCACCAAATACGCTAACGGAGAAGATGAAGATCGACTCCGGAGTGGCAAGCAGAAAGCAGTCGCCCAGGAAACCGGAGGCAATTCCAGTCGGAAGCAGAAGCGGAAGGCCGAGCCAGCCGCCCCTGGGGAGGCCCTGGCTGCAACCCAGGGAAATTTCAAGGGAAAACCCAAAGGCCCCTGGAAGCCCAAGAAAGTCAAGGATCAAGATGGAAATGATGTTTTGGATCTGCCATGTCACATCCACACCAAGAAAGATGAAGAGGGTAATTTCATTTACCCAAAGCATACCACTCGACAATGTCGGCTCCTGATCCAGCAGTTTCAGGGCAAACAGCCCAAAGATAAGGAAAAAGAGTCGGACAGAGTCGAGGACAAGGAAGATAGCGACGACAGATACCCCCAAATCAATTCCACCCTGATGATTTTTGCTGATGTCGAAAGCAAAAGTCGACTGAAAGTCATTAACCGTGAGGTGAATATGGTTGCTCCGGCGACACCCAGTTATCTGAAGTGGTCTCAGACTGCCATCACATTCGACCAGTCCGATCACCCTACGCACATTGCCACCCCTGGGAGGCAAGCTTTGGTGGTCGACCCAGTTGTCGAAGGCACTCGACTGACCAAAGTCCTGATGGATGGTGGCAGTGGCCTGAACATATTGTATGCTGAAACATTGAAAGGGATGGGAATTCCGATGTCCAGGCTCAGTGCCAGCAACATGAGCTTCCATGGAGTCATTCCTGGAAAGAAAGCCGAGTCACTCGGCCAGATTGCTCTCGACGTGGTTTTCGGTGATTCAAAGAATTACCGCAGGGAAAAGTTGACATTTGAGGTTGTGGACTTCCAAAGTGCTTATCATGCTATCCTGGGCCGGCCAGCTTATGCACGCTTCATGGCTCGACCATGCTACGTGTATCTCAAGTTGAAGATGCCCGGCCCCAGAGGTGTGATCACCGTTACCGGCAATCGGAAGAAAGCAGAAGAGTGTTTTCAGAAAGGATCAAAGATTGCTGACGCTCAGATGGCAGTTGTTGAGCTACAAGAGTACCAGAAGACTACTGATCCGAGTGAATTGCTACGAGCCAAGAAGCCTGCTTCAGAATCTTCTTTTCAGTCGTCTGGTGAAACTAAGCCAGCTCACATTCACCCGACCGACCCCGATGCTGCTCCGACTCACATCTCGACGACGCTCGACTCCAAATAGGAAGAAGCGCTCATCCAGTTCCTCCGTGAGAACTGGGACGTCTTCGCATGGAAGCCTTCTGACATGCCTGGAGTTCCCAGGGGGCTGGCTGAGCACCGTCTACGAGTCGACCCGAAGTTCAAGCCTGTGAAAGAACATCTTCGACGGTCCGCCGTCCAGAAGAGGAAAGCTATTGGCGAGGAGGTGGCTCGGCTCTTAGCAGCGGAGTTCATCCGAGAGATTTACCACTCCGAGTGGCTCGCCAATGTTGTCATGGTCCCCAAAAAGGACAAGTCACTTCGCATGTGCATTGACTTTAAACACATCAATCGGGCCTGCCCGAAAGATCATTTCCCTCTCCCCCGCATCGACCAAGTAGTGGACTCGACCGCGGGATGTGAGCGTTTGTCTTTTCTAGATGCTTATTCAGGGTACCATCAGATCCATCTGTATGGACCCGACGAGATCAAAACGGCTTTCATCACCCCATTTGGGTGCTTCTATTATGTCACCATGCCCTTCGGCCTCAAGAATGCTGGAGCCACGTTCATGAGGATGATTCAGAAGTGTTTACTCACTCAGATCAGTCGGAACGTAGAAGCATACATGGATGATATTGTGGTTAAGTCACGGAAAGGTTCCGACCTACTGACTGACCTTGCCGAAACCTTTGCTAACCTCAGGGGATACGATACCAAGCTCAATCCATCAAAGTGCACATTCGGAGTTCCAGGTGGAAAGTTACTCGGTTTTCTTGTTTCCAAACGAGGAATCGACGCCAATCCCGAGAAAGTTGGCACCATACTCCGGATGAAGCGCCCTGTGCGTGTACACGATGTCCAGAAACTTACAGGTTGCTTGGCCGCTCTAAGTCGATTCATTTCTCGTCTCGGTGAAAAGGTGTTGCCTCTTTACCGACTGATGAAGAAGTCTGACAAGTTCGAGTGGACTCCAGAAGCTGACGCAGCGTTTGCAGAGCTCAAAGCTCTGCTCTCCACCCAGCCGGTGCTTGCTGCCCCAATCAGTAAAGAGCCTCTGCTGCTGTACATTGCGGCCACGGGACAAGTTGTCAGTACAGTACTCACGGTCGAGCGGGAAGAAGAAGGAAAGGCCTTCAGAGTTCAGCGCCCAGTATATTATGTGTCTGAAGTTTTGACCCCTTCGAAGCAAAGATATCCCCATTACCAGAAGCTTGTATATGGGATCTACATGACCACGAAGAAGGTTGCACACTACTTCTCTAACCATTCCATTACAGTCGTCAGCGACGCTCCACTGTCAGAGATCTTGCACAACAGAGATGCAACTGGTCGAGTGGCTAAGTGGGCGATTGAACTCCTCCCCCTAGATATCAAGTTTGAAGCAAAGAAGGCTATCAAGTCCCAAGCAATTGCAGATTTCGTCGCCGAGTGGATTGAACAGCAACTCCCGACTCAAGTTCACTCGGAGCACTGGACCATGTTCTTCAATGGATCTAAGATGCTGAACGGTTCCGGTGCTGGGGTAGTATTGGTCTCCCCCCGAGGAGATAAGCTCAGATACGTTCTCCAGATTCACTTCGATTCCTCCAACAATGAAGCAGAATATGAAGCACTCTTGTACGGGTTGCGCATGGCCATTTCACTCGGTGTCCGGCGCCTCATGGTCTACGGCGACTCAGATTTGGTGGTTAATCAGGTGATGAAGGAGTGGGACGTCAGAAGCCCAGCTATGACTGGCTATTGCAACGCAGTAAGAAAGCTAGAAAAGAAATTCGAGGGGTTAGAGCTTCATCACATCCCCCGACTGAAAAATCAAGCAGCAGATGATCTGGCAAAGATAGGCTCCAAGAGAGAAGCCATTCCTAGCAATGTGTTTTTGGAGCACATCCGCTCGCCGTCAGTCCAGGAGGATCCCTTCGCAGAAGAAGCCCCACAACCGAAAAGTGCCACAGATCCGACTGAAGTCGAAATTCCTGCTGTGGTCGACCTAGTCATGGAGGTCTTGGCTATCACTCCTGACTGGGCGGTACCATACATCGCGTATATCTTGAGGAAAGAACTCCCGGAGGACGAGGAAGAGGCTCGACAGATCGTCCACCGATCCAAGGCCTTCACAGTCATAAAGGGACAGTTGTATAGGGAAAGCGCGACTGGAATCGGTCAGAAATGCATAACACCAGAAGAGGGTCAGATGATCCTTAATGATATCCACTCGGGGACCTGTGGTCACCATGCGTCCTCTCGGACCATTGTGGCTAAAGCATACTGAGCAGGATTTTACTGGCCAAGAGCAAATGAAATGGCAAAAGAGATAGTCGACAAGTGTGGAGGTTGCCAGTTCTACTCCAACATGTCACACAAGCCTGCATCAGCCCTGAAGACCATTCCACTCGTCTGGCCCTTTGCTGTCTGGGGACTGGACATGGTCGGTCCACTGAGAACAGGCAGGAGCGGATTCACGCATGTGCTTGTGGCAGTCGACAAGTTCACCAAATGGATTGAAGCCAAGCCTATCAAGAATCTCGATGCTTGCACTGCTATCAGTTTCGTCAGAGGGCTGACGTTCAGATATGGGGTCCCGCATAGCATCATCACCGACAATGGGTCAAACTTCGATTCAGACAAGTTCAGAGCTTTTTGCGCCTCTCAAGGCACGTGAGTCGACTACGCGTCGGTCGCGCATCCTCAGTCGAATGGACAAGCTGAAAGAGCAAATGGTCTGATTCTCAAAGGATTGAAGCCTCGATTGATGCTTGATCTCAAGCACGCAGCAGGCGCTTGGGTCGACGAACTTCCGTCGGTTTTGTGGGGGCTGAGGACCACCCCGAACCGATCGACCGGAAGAACGCCATTTTTTCTGGTTTACAGAGCCGAAGCCGTCCTGCCGAGTGATCTACTTCACAATGCCCCCAGAGTTGAGCTTTATAACAAAGACGAAGCAGAGCAAGTCCAGCAAGACGCAGTCGACCTCCTAGAGGAGGAGAGGGAAATGGCTATGATCAGATCGACCATCTATCAGCAAGACTTGCGTCGATTCCATGCCAGAAATGTGAAGAGCCGAGCCTTCCAGGAAGGAGATTTGGTCCTCCGAGTGGATCAACAGAAACCACACAAACTTGCTCCTACTTGGGAAGGCCCCTTCATCGTCACCAGAGTCCTCCACAATGGAGCATATCACCTCTACAATGTTGATCACCAGATCAACGAGCCACGAGCTTGGAATGCGGAACTACTCCGCCCCTTTTACACTTGAGTTCTCCCTTGGACGAGATGTAATAAGAAAAAAAATTGCAGTTCATTTTTACCAAAGACAAGAGCGTCCCAATAATTGCTGTCACTCTTGTTTGCATACGAAATCCCCCAGTGGGTGACTTAGCTGCGAATCCGTTTCGCCTAAGTTTGAAAAATCCTACCGAATGGAGAGCAATCCTCCCACTCGGGGGCTTAGCTGCAGTCCAGTACTCGCCTAATTTCTCTCACTTAGAGGCTTAGCTGCAGTCAAGCGCTCGCCTAAGTTTGAAAAAATCCTACCGAGTGGAGAGCAATCCTCCCACTCGGGGGCTTAGCTGCAGTCCAGTACTCGCCTAAGTTCTCTCACTTAGAGGCTTAGCTGCAGTCAGACACTCACCTAAGTTTGAAGAAAAAATCCTACCGAGTGGAGAGCAATCCTCCCACTCGGGGGCTTAGCTGCAGTCCAGTACTCGCCTAAGTTCTCTCACTTAGAGGCTTAGCTGCAGTCAGACACTCGCCTAAGTTTGAAAAAAAAATCCTACCGAGTGGAGAGCAATCCTCCCGCTCGGGGGCTTAGCTGCAGTCCAGTACTCGCCTAAGTTCTCTCACTTAGAGGCTTAGCTGCAGTCAGGCGCTCGCCTAAGTATATAAAAATCCTACCGAGAGGAGAGCAAACCTCCCACTCGGGGGCTTAGCTGCAGTCCAAGCCCTCGCCTAAGTGATTAGAAATCCTACCGAGTGGCGAGCCAGACTCCCACTCGGAGGCTTAGCTGCAGCCCAGTGCTCGCCTAAGTGTTTAAAAATCCTACCGAGTGGAGAGCAAACCTCCCACTCGGGGGCTTAGCTGCAGCCCAGCGCTCGCCTAAGTGTTTAAAAATCCTACCGAGTGGAGAGCAAACCTCCCACTCGGGGGCTTAGCTGCAACCCAGCGCTCACCTAAGTGTTTAAAAATCCTACCGAGTGGAGAGAAAACCTCCCACTCGGGGGCTTAGCTAGAGCCCAGCGCTCGCCTAAGTGTTTAAAAATCCTACCAAGTGGAGAGCAAACCTCCCACTCAGGGGCTTAGCTGCAGCCCAACGCTCGCCTAAGTGTTTAAAAATCCTACCGAGTGGAGAGCAAACCTCTCACTCGGAGGCTTAGCTGCAGCCCAGTGCTCGCCTAAGTACAAGACACAACCCAATCCGCGAGTCGACTGCTACCTTCCCCTTCGGAGCTGCCCCGCAAATACAAGGTTATTCCGAGTGAAGATCAAGATCCACTCGACGAATCAAACCATGAAGATATTCAACGAGAAATCAAGATCAGATAAAGCCTAAAAGGTTCCAGACCTCAGATCAAAGTACTCAAGCCCTTGGCTCGGCGGAGTTTAACGGTTACAAATCCACTCGGCATTCCGAGGCAAATTTAAAGTGAAGCATAAAAGTTTTTCATTCCTCGGGAGGAGGACTAGAAGGGGCGACGAACTCGTCCAAGTCGATCCCGTCTGCAATACGAGTGGCAGCGGCAATAAAAGTCTCCATGAAGTCCTGAAAGTTGTGCTTCCTGGTATTGGCAACTTGGATGGCGGCCAGCTTTTCTTCTCGCGCCTCCTTGCAATGGACGCGGACCAGAGACAGAGCGACATCAGCACCACATCTAGCAGAAGATTTCTTCCATTCCGCCACTCGACCCGGGACTTCATTCAGTCGGACCATCAGGGACTCGAGGTCGTTCTGAAGTGTCCTTCCGGGCCAGAGTGATGTTTCGATCCGCGACATCGCAACCTTCAGCCGAGCAAGATAATCAACAACACTGGTAACACGAGACTCCAGTCGGAGCACGTTCATAGCAGCCTCGTCCTTCACGAGAGAATTGGCGGGATCCAAGCCTGGCTCCACTCGACTGGTTTCCTCTTCGAAGCTCTGGCAGAATTCTGCAAACACGATTCAAGAATAAGACAGTGGCCGTACGCGGGCTCGGCAACTACAAGACAGCCGGGTTGGAATAATTACCTTCGAGCATGACGAACAGCTTCTTGGCGAGTCCACTGAGATAAGCCTCTAGATCTTTTACCTTCCCCGCCAGCTCACCTGCCTTGTCGTGCAGAGCCATCTTTTCTTTCTTCAGTCAACTGGCATCTCGATTAGCTGTCTCGAGAGCAGTTTTCAGTCTGGAGTTCTCCTGTTCAAGAGTTCCGACCGAAGCCAGTTTCTCTTCTGCGAGCTTCGTTTTGCTCGAGGCCTCCTTCTGTGCCTCTGCAAGGTCTTGATCCTTCTTCTTCAGAGCTTCCTCCAGTTTATCTGCGGCGCGTCGAGTGGAACCAACATCAAGAATGGACAAGAAATAAAAGCCACCCGTTAAGAATGGAGAACCTCACCAGCCATACCTTTTGCTTCTTCTTGCGCCTTCTTCAAACTCTCCTGAGCAAGCTTCAAGTTAAGGTTGAGCTGGATCTGCTGATTCTCCAACTCAGTATAGCGAGCTACAAGTTCGCAAGATTTCTGTAAAAAGAAAAATCAGTCGACATACGTCCAAGACAAGTTGCTTCCGAGCAACCAAGAGACAATGATGACGTTTCTAAGACTACAGCCGAATCAAGAACATTCGACAGTAGTCTCGGGGACTACACCCAGTGGGTGCACTCAGCGTGCCCCCATTGTAAAAAAAAGAGAAGAAGTCGACTGCCCGCAGTCGACCGGATACAGTCCCATTCGACATGGCCTGACCAGACCGAATGAAGAAATACAGCTACAGCAACACAATATAAAGACTACGATCGACTGCCCGCAGTCCACCGTAGTCTCGGGGACTACACCCAGTGGGTGCACTTAGCGTGCCCCCACTCGTCCAAGAATTGGCAGACACACCCAGTGGGTGTACAGATACAAAGATCTTCGGAAAAGAGATTCTTCAAACAGCATATCCTAACAGACCAAACGTTGAGTCGACTGACCTGGACGTTGCTCTGAAGAGCCGAGCTCGCGTCATAAGCTGCTTGGCTGGCCTCCCGAGCCAACTTCACTTGCTCCATCATGATCCCCGCCTGACGTATAGCCTCTTTTGCAGCAGCCGCTTGGTCCTCAGGGACGGGGTATGCGGCAAAAAGCGAAGACGGATCCGCAGTCGACGACGAGGGCCGCGCACTCGCCAGAGGAACGGCGAAGGTCACAGAAGCCCGAGTGGTGTCACTACCATCCCGAGCCACGGCCTCGGACGCCGAAGTGGATTGGGGGGTCTTGTCAGCCGACGCCCTCTTGTGCCTCCTCACTCTCAACGGACCGTTGTCATCGTCATCTGGGAGGTCGATAACATGAGGAGGGGCTACAAAGGAAACGTTCAATCAACCAGGGTTGCAATAAATGTTTAGTCGACTCAAAGCGGAACGTTAGTAATCGTACCAGGGTTGGAGGTAACAGCATCCTCCATCTCTTGGTCGTCGTCCTTGGCGGAGATCTCAGAAGTAGCAGCACTGCAAGCCTCGAAAGTCAATCGGTTGGCTCAATGGATCGACCAAGGATCCGTTCACGGTCGACAAAGGAAAACAAGTTTTATTATTACCCAGAAATGGTGGGGACGGCCATCTTCATCTTGGGCAGAGGTGCTTGGGAGCCTTTCCAGTCGGCGTAGGAGAAGAGGTCCGAGGGCGTTTCGACGACTGCCCAATAGGAGCAGTCGCACTACCACGCTCCCGCGCTGGATCGTGTGTGAGCTTGGATCGCCCCTCCGGGCGGGGGGGTTCAACCTCCTCCTCCTCCTCTTCGCTGGAGTCGACGTCGTCGCCTCCCTCTCCTTCACCGTCGGACTCCCACTCGCCTTGATCGTCCCCGCTCTCACCTCCGCCCGCCTCCCCTTCCTCAGTTGGCCCCTGTGCCCCATTGGGCGTCGAGTACATCTCAGTAGTCGCCTAAAAAACAACAGACAAGACAAAGGTCAATCGGCCAACTCAAAGAAGACCAATGAAGAAAAACAAGATCTCATTCAGGAGCATAGAGACATACCTGGTCCACGTCGTACGAGTTGTCGAGTGGAATTACCCTCCTGGCTCCTCGGGGGTTGTCCTTGTTTCCTGTGATGCTCGACAGACACCCCTCCAGCATCTCATCAGTGACCTCCTCCGGGTGGATCCGAGTGGTGTCGTCAAGACCCGAGTACAGCCACATCGGGTGGTCACGAGCCTGGAGCGGTTGGATGCGCCTCCGAAGGAAGACCTCCAGCAAATCCATGCCCGTCACGCCCTCACGGACAAGCTCAACCACTCGACCGGCCAGCACTTTGACTTGGGCCCTTTCCTCCGGCGCCACTTTCAGAGAAGCAGGTTTTTCAGCTCGGTCGAGTGAGAAAGGGGGGAGACCAGTCGACTGTCCTGGGGTCGCCTGGTCTTGACAGTAGAACCAGGTCGCCTGCCAGCCACGGACCGACCCAGGAAAGTGATAGATGGAAAACAACTCTTTCCCCTCGTCTGGATCGCCAGGCCCCCGCACAGCTGGATCACCTGCGTCCTTTCATCACTCGACTTGGCCTTCTTGACCAATTGAGAACGGCAGGTAAAGATGTGCTTGAAGAGACCCCAATGGGGGCGGCAACCCAAGAAACCCTCACACATGGAAAGGAAAGCAGCAAGGTATATGATGGAGTTGGGAGTGAAGTGGTGGAGCTGCGCTCCGAAGAAGTTCAGGAAGCTCCGGAAAAAAGGATGGGCGGCAGAGAAAACCCGCGGTCGACATGGGTGGCTAGGAGCACGCACTCACCGTCGCGGGGCTGAGGTTCGATCTCTCTCCCCGGGAGACGCGCGGCTTCGTGGGGAATGACCCCCCCCCCTCGACCATGTCGTCGAGATCTTCTTGATGGATCACCGACGGCATCCAGTCGCCTTGGATCCAGCCTCGGGGCAGAGCAGACCTTGAGGAGGATCCGCCCCGCGCGGACCTCTTCCCTTTCCCCTGCGCCGCCGCCTTCTTCGCGCGCTCCAGGGCGGATGTCTTGTCCTTCGCCATCATCACCGGCAAATCTTGCACGGACCCGCGGCGCTAGGGTGAGAACGGAGGTGGCGGAGGAACTCGCGAAGGAAGGGAGGAAGAAGGAAGCGCACTGTTTGGAAACCCCGAGCCGGCAACTTATAAGGGGCCGCTCCCGAGTGGCTGACTGGTAGGCCCAGGCTATCCAGTCAAATCCCGCAACAGACGCGCGCGCAGTACGTGGCGAAAAAGGCGACGCGAGGATCGAGGAGCTTCCACTTTATCGCTTCCGATTACTGCGGCCGCTCCCGTCCCGCGCCCTTCCCGAAATCCGAATCCCGCAACACCCGCGAGCCGCAGAACAACTTGCTAAAACAGAAGACCCCGCTCGCGCCGACACTCGGTATGTCACACATAAAGAAATTCACTTGACGAAAGGCCTGGAATGGAGCAAGGCGACTGAAAGAGGTTGATGACGTCATCCGTGACGGTTGGCCCAAGACGAGGCGCTCACGTAGCCCAAAGAACCGGTCGGAAAGATCTCCAACTCTTTCCCCACTCTAACCTCGATCCATTCGGGGGCTAATGATGAAGCCATGTACCTAGGGTAGGGGCACGGGCCTGTCCAAAGAGCCCTACCCTGGGACATCCCTAGGAGAAGTCACCTTTCAATCGACTTGAAGGTATCCCACTCGACGGGTTCAAGACACTCGACCATGAAGCCAACCACTCGACTGCCAGGAGACCTAGAGTCACTCCGCAGGCAAACGGTCGGCTATTAAGTAGTCCTTATGGTCATTATCACACTTTATTAAGGGCGTTACCGGTAACGCCCAACCTTAAATGTACCTTAAACCCTGCATTACTGAGGGCGGGAGGGGGCCGGCGAACTCTATATAAGCCACCCCCCTCCTCAGTATGAAGGGTTCGCACCCCTGTTATTCACACGCCAGTAATCCAGTCGACCGCCTCCGGGCACCGAGACGTAGGGTTGTTACTTCCTCCGCGAAGGGCCTGAACTCGTACATCTTGGTGTGTTTACAACTTCCCAATAGCTGAGATCTAGCCTCTCCATACATACCCCCCTACATCACTGTCAGAGTTAGAACCACGACAGGTACCATTATCTATGATAATACTGTGCGGAAAGCCAAACCGGAAAATCACCTTTTTGATGAACTGAACCGCCATGGCCGCAACACACTTGCTAACAGGTTCTGCCTCCACCCACTTTGTAAACTTGTCAACCGCCACCAGGAGGTGGGTCTTCTTATCTTTGGACCTTTTGAAAGGCCCAACCATATCCAGCCCCCAAGTCGCAAACGGCCAAGTAATTGGAATCATTCTCAATTCTTGAGCCGGTACATGAGCACGTCTTGAGAACCTTTGGCAACCATCACATCGTCTGACCAGATCCTCCGCATCAGCATGAGCAGTTAACCAATAGAAACCATGGCGAAACGCTTTAGCCACCAGAGACTTTGAACCGGCGTGGTGACCACAATCTCCTTCGTGGATCTCACGCAAAATTTCACGGCCTTCTTCAGGAGACACGCAACGTTGAAAAGCTCCTGATACACTGCAATGATGCAACTCATCGTTGATGACAGCCATGGACTTGGATCGCCGGATTATCTGCCGGGCCAGAATCTCATCTTCTGGCAACTCGCCCCGGTTCTTGTACGCCAGGTAAGGAAGCGTCCAATCCGGAATAACATGAAGAACTGCCACCAATTGAGCCTCCGGATCAGGAATAGCCAAATCCTCTTCACCAGTGATCTTCACCGATGGATTGTGCAGCACATCCAGAAAAACATTGGGCGGGACCGGTTTGCGCTGAGAGCCCAGCCGGCTTAAAGCGTCCGCCGCTTCATTTTTCCGCCGGTCCACGTGGTCCACCTAATAGCCTCTGAAATAACCTGCAACAATATCCACCTCACGACGATATGCTTCCATGAGTGGGTCCTTGGAGTCCCAAGTGCCAGACACTTGCTGAGCCACAAGGTCCGAGTCACCGAAGCACTTAACTCGACTTAGATTCATCTCCTTAGCCATCCGGAGACCATGGAGCAAGGCTTCATACTCAGCTGCATTGTTAGTACAAGGGAACATTAAACGAAGAACATAACAAAACTTATCACCTCGTGGGGAAGTTAATACGACTCCAACCCCCGAGCCTTCCAACTGCCTGGATCCGTCAAAATGGATGGTCCAATACGTATGATCCGGCTTTTCTTTAGGTGTTTGCATTTCCGTCCAATCATTGATGAAACCAACAAGTGCTTGAGACTTAACCGCTGTCCGAGGCACATACTTCAGACCGTACGGCCCCAGCTCTATGGCCCACTTTGCAATCCCGCCAGTTGCTTCCCGGTTCTGGATGATATCTCCCAAAGGGGCAGAACTGACTACCGTAATTGAATGCCCTTGGAAATATTGTTTAAGCTTCCGGCTCGCCATAAAAACTCCATACACCAGCTTCTGCCAATGCGGATACCTTTGTTTGGACTCAATGAGCACCTCACTGATATAATAGACCGAACATTGAACCGGATGCTCCTTACCTGCTTCTTTTCGCTCCACCACAATAGCTACACTGAGCGCCCGAACATTAGCAGCAACATATAGCAGTAACGGCTCCTTGTCAACGGGAGCGGCGAGCACAAGCGGATTGGCCAATTGCCGCTTTAAGTCCTCAAATGCTTCATCAGCAGCAGAACTCCAGATAAACTGATCCGTCTTTTTCAACATCTGATACAAAGGGATTGCCTTCTCACCCAGGGGACTGATAAACCGGCTTAGCGCAGCAATCCGGCCTGCCAGGTGTTGAACATCGTTGATACACTTCGGTTTAGCCAAGGAGGTGATAGCCGTGATCTTCTCCGGATTAGCCTCAATTCCCCTGTTGGACACTAGAAAACCCAATAGCTTGCCCGCCGGTACACCAAAGACACACTTGTCCGGATTAAGCATCATCTTGTATGTTCTCAGGTTATCAAAGGTTTCTCTCAAATCATCAATCAGAGTCTCCTTCTCCCTAGATTTAACTACAATATCATCCACGTAAGCATGTACATTACGGCCAATCTGCTTGTGAAGACAATTGTATGCACCGTTGGTAAGTTTCCTGGGCACTCTTGAGTCCGAAGGGCATAGACACATAGCAGAAGGCTCCAAAGGGAGTTATAAATGATGTCTTCTCCTAGTCCTTAACTGCCATTTTGATCTGATGGTAGCCAGAATATGCATCCAAAAAACTTAAACGCTCACAACCCGCCGTGGCATCAATAATTTGATCAATACGGGGGAGGGCAAAAAGATCTGCTGGACAAGCTTTATTAAGATCTGTGTAATCCACACACATGCGCCAGGTGCCATTTTTCTTGAGGACCAGCACCGGATTGGCAAGCCACTTGGGGTGAAAAACTTCAACAATAAAGCCAGCTGCTAAGAGCCTGGCTACCTCTTCTCCAATCGCCTTGCGTCTTTCTTTGTTAAACCGGCGGAGGAACTGTTTCACCGGTTTATATTTAGGATCCACATTAAGCGTGTGCTCAGCGAGTTGCCTCGGTACACCTGGCATGTCAGAAGGCTTCCATGCAAAAATGTCCCGATTCTCATGGATGAACTCGATGAGCGCGCTTTCCTATTTCGGATCCAAGTTGGCACTGATGCTGAACTGCTTGGACGAATCGCTAGGCACGAAGTCAACAAGCTTAGTTTCTGCTGCCGATTTGAACTTCAGGGCCGGATCATGCTCCATAGTTGGCTTCTTCAACGGAGTCATGTCCGCCGGATCAACATTGTCTTTATAGTATTTCAACTCCTCGGTGGTACAAACTGACTCTGCATAAGCCGCATCTCTTTCCTCACATTCCAAAGCAATTTTGCGGCTTCCGTGAACCGTTATTGTCCCCTTGTGACCCCGCATCTTGAGCTGCAAATACACATAACAGGGCCGAGCCATAAACTTGGCGTATGCCGGTCGCCCAAACAGGGCATGATATGGACTTTGGATTTTCACCACCTCAAACGTCAATGTCTCCGACCTAAAATCATGATCATCCCCAAAGGCCACTTCAAGAGCTATCTTACCAACGGGATATGCTGATCTGCCAGGCACTACACCGTGGAATACTGTATTGGACGGTTTGAGATTCTTTTCTGTTAGTCCCATACGACGGAAGGTTTCATAGTACAGGATGTTAATGCTGCTCCATCCATCCATGAGCACCTTGGTGAACTTATAACCTCCCACCTGAGGCGCCACCACCAGAGCCAACTGACCCGGATTATCGACCTGGGGTGGGTGGTCCTCTCTGCTCCATATGATTGGCTGTTCGGACCAACATAGATAACGGGGTGTGGCCGGTTCAACAGAGTTGACTGCCCGTCTCTGAACCTTCCGGTCTCGCTTGTCCAAGCTAGTGGTAAAGACATGGTACTACCCACTACTCAACTGCTTTGGGTTGCTCTGGTAACCTGACTGCTGCTGCTGTTGGTTGTAACCACCCTGGTTGTTCTGACTATTTTGACCATTATGTCCGCCCGGATTACCATTAAATCCTGAACCAGAACTTCCTCCACCGTAACCCGGGCCGGACCCTGAGCCACCGCCAGATCCGTGATCATACCGGAAATTATTAGAATTCTTGAACTCCTGCATAATAAAGCAATCCTTCCAAAGGTGGTTTGCTGGCTCCTCCTTCGTCCCATGTCTTGGACAAGGCTGGCTTAGCAGATAGTTCAGGCGGTTTGGGTTAGGGTTGGGTGCTCCACTACGATTTTTCGGCCTACCTTTGCGCCGCTGGCCATTGTCCTGTGCGTTGGTGTTAGCCACAAAATCTATGTTACCATCCGCTTTACGCTTGCCTCCTCCGCCATTGCCTACCCAGTGATGCTACTGACCTTTGGAGCTGTTGTCCTTCTTCCCCTTCCCTGACTTGTCATCATCAGATTCGGGATCCTTGGTACTATCAGAATCAGCATATTTTACCAAAGAGGCCATGAGGGTCCCCATGTCGGTGCAATGACGCTTCATCCGTCCCAATTTCAACTTCAGGGGCCCAAACCGGCAGTTGCCTTCTAGGGTTAATACTGCGGTGTCAGCGTTGATGCGGTCTGAGGAGTGCAACACTTGTGAAACCCGGCGCACCCAATGAGTCGTTGATTCTCCTTCCTCCTGGACGCATGCAGCTAAGTCCACTATCGACATAGGCTGCTTACAGGTATCCTTGAAATTGTTGATAAACCGGGCTCGTAATTGGGCCCATGAACTGATAGAATTAGCTGGCAAGCTTTTTAACCAAGTACGGGCCGTTCCTTCAAGCATCATGGTGAAGTATTTCGCACACGCCGTGTCATCCACATCAAGCATCTCCATGGCCATCTCATAGCTCTCTACCCATGTCTCTGGTGGTTGATTCGCCGTATAATTTGGTACCTTGCGCGGGCCTTTGAAATCCTTGGGCAGGCGCACGTTGCGTAAAGCGGGGATGAGGCAAGGCACCCCCAAAGAACTAGAAGTAACACCAGGTTCGATCGAAATGGTTGGGCGAACCGGCGTGAGCTGCCGAGCCTGATGCTGTGCGGCTAACTCGGCCTCCCTGCGCGCTCGGGCCCGGTTCACCACTTCCTGAGCGTCATCAGCACCACCCGTCGGGTTGTTGCCACGGGGTGCTCCACGTCGTTCATTACTCGACACTGCTGGTTCATCCATATGTCTGCTATAGCTCCGGCTTGGACGGGGGGTCGAGTGGATCCGGTCGCGGCTGTACGAGTATGCTTCCTGTTGGGCCAAAGCTGTCCTCAGAAGTTCCTTGACCCGTCGCGTCTCTACTGCCTGCGGCGAGTCACCTTCAATTGGAATGGCCTCCAGCCGTGCAGCAGCGGCAACAAGATTGTCCATTGGGTTGGAGTAGTGACCCGGAGGTGTTAAAGCATCCTGAGGTATAACGGTGTTTTGACGAGGCGGGTCCATCTGACGGGGCTGAACCGGTGCACCGGTCCCAGGGGCTTCTGCCCGGTTCCCCTCCAGCGGATTGCTGGCTCTTGGTCCTGGAGTGTTGAAAAGGTCTCTGGCCTCGAAAACCGGAGGTAAGCGGGATCGGTGCTTCCTCCTCATGACTTCATGCGACGTGCTCTGGTCCAACATAAGCCTGTAGGCCTGTGCATCTAAAGCGGCCCGCTCTGCGGCCATCCTGGTATCCTCAGCTGTCAGATCCGTCTTGGCCTGGGTGATTTGTTCCTTTACCTTTGCAATCTCTGTGTTGTGAACGTCCTGATATGGCGGATTAACTTCTGCCATAAGCACAGCCAACGCATCAAACAGTTCTGATAGAACCTGAGCCGGCGGGCGTACAGGGCCTCCTGCCCCGGCAGCCGTCGCCGCTGCTGAACCGGAGATCGTTGCCGCGGCTGTCGAAGAATGAAGCACTGCTTGTGTTCCGGTCATGAATATTCCAACCCGGTTAGGCAGATCGGAGGGGTCCGGAATACTGTCGCCATCGGAACAGCTCTCAATCCGGCCATCTTGTAGTTGATAAAGAGATTCGGTTTCTCCGGTTGAAGATCCGTCACCGGAACAAACGATAGTCGCCCCGCGAAGCTCCGATCTGTCCTCATAACTTCCTCCATGGATCACTGCCACAAAGGTACGCTTCATGGCCGGTTTAACCCGGGCGGATTGCGCATGCTGAGCCGTCTCGACGAGGTCGGTGCAGATGTCCGGCTCAGGGCCTGGTTCTCCGATCTTGCCAATGAAAACGTGAATGCTACCAAAGGGGGCCCGGTACCCGTACTCAATTGAACCGGCCTCGGGGCCCCAGCCTGCGTCGTCGATGTAGAGCTTGCTGCGACGACTCTTAGTCATCCGACCTACAGCGTAGCCCTCGAGTCCTTTAAAGCGGCCCTCCAAGAACCGGAAACCATCATGCGATAGCCCCACGGTGGGCGCCAACTGTCGTGGTTTTGTCACGGCAGATGTCCTAGAGAAAGGACTTAGTCGTGGAGCCATCGTGACGGGTTAGCTTGAAGGGGTCAAAGCGGACACAAGGACGCAAGAGAGTTTATACTAGTTCGACCCCTTCGATGAAGGTAAAAGTCTACGTCTAGTTGTGATGGAATTGATGGGTGTTTCGATGACTAGGGAGCAAACAAGCTTCGCCTATGTCTCGAGTTGTTGTCTGTCCTTGAACCGCCGCCGGGTCGTCCCCTTATATACATGGGTGACGCCCGTCGGTTTACAGAGTCCCAACACCGGCTCATAGATGTATCCGGTTTGGTCTCTACTTATTCCTAACTTACAATACAAGTTACATATTGACGCCGGTTTACGGCTACAGGCTCTCAACCGATTATGGGTCTTGAGCCCCCATCTACCTTCATCGGCTTTAACATGCTTAACTACTGATGAAGTTAATCCGGCCCGGATAGGCCGGTTTACGCCCAGTAGTAATATCCCCAACACTACTGCAACAAGTTTTGGCCAGAAAAGGCGATGACGACAGTGCGCCTTCGGTTCGCTTCAATGCTTATAGTCGTCGCTAGGTGATCTGTGAATCTAGATGTATTTTTTATTATTTTTAATGTTTGTTGTACTATCATGATAGATAAAAATAGATCGAAAGTTTTACCGCAAAAAAAAACCTGTTGCCGACGCAACGCTGATGATGTCATGATGATGCAAAAACAAACAAATAAATATTTTTTAATTTGGAAAAACCCCGAGCCGTTACCGGACCAAAGGGAGAAGAGAGCCAGTGTCTGAGCATGGTGGCACCGGTGACGAGCGAACGATGGTTGCCAGGTGCGAGACTCATGAAGCAAGCAACGAAGGTGTTGTCCAGTCCATGATGCCCTTTCTCTTGGGAGCCCTTTAGGGGGCATTCAGCGCCGGTTCGAGGTATTGGCACCTACGCGCCTGCGTACTGGGCCGGCCCAGGTTGCCTTCGTTCGCTCCTCCCGCACATCGCCTCGTTCGCTTGTTTCTCAAAAAAAAATCGCCTCGTACGCTCCTCCCACGCGTCACCTCATTTGCTCCATCGCGGTTGATCTGTCAACCATTGACTTTTGAAAAAAATAAAAAATATATAAATTAAAAATGTTCACGAATTCTGAAAGAAAAGTTCACAAACTTCAAAAATGATTCATCGATTTATAAAAAGTTCATCAAATTTGACAAAAAATTCACCGGTTTTGAAAAAAGATCGTTGGTTTTGAAAAAAAGTTCATAAACTTCAAAAAAAGTTCATGGTTTTTTTAAAATCATCAAATTTGAAAAAAAAAGTGCACAGATTTTGAAAAAAGTTCATCGACTTAAAAATAGTTCATCAAATTTGGGAAAGACAATCATCAAATTTGAAAAAATTTCACCGATTTGGGAATATGTTCATCCAATTAGAAAAACGTCCATCAATTTTGAAAAAAAATCATCAAATTTAAAAACGTTCGTAAAATCTGATGAAGTTTTTGCATCAAATTACAAAAACAAAAAACAAAAAGAAGAAACAAAACCAAAAAAGGAAAACTAAAAGAAAAGGAAAGAATAAAAAAGATAAGAAGCTGTACGTTATCACAAAAGGAGCGGCTGGGGTGGTTCGCGCGTTTGCGTGCCCTGTTAACGGGCGCTCTAAGCGCCATTTAGGATTTGCCATTTTCCTTTTGCAGGTTAATACTTGATGCCAGGTACCCCCTTAAAAAAAACTTGACGCCAGGTGTAGCCCATTGGCAGTGTCACATTAAGCTAGGCTAGGTAGGTTGGTCCTGTTTTTTTTAATGTAAAAGGAGGGGATTGTGTTGTGCCATGCCTAGAGTAGACAGTTGTTTCATTGTTACACGGAGTGTCTGGTCTCTAGTTTGAATGCTCCCTTATGAACAGTAAGATAAAAAATAGGATTTTTATGTGGTAAATTTTGACAAATGTTTTGTATGCTTGATAGATTTCATTATTTTATATTTTCCTGTTCATCAATGAGCATTTGAGCTCGGGGTCAGGAAAGGAGTTTTGATTTCATTTTTTTCTTGCGAGGGTAAAAAGAGTTTTATTCCTTAGATAGATGCAGAATTACAGTCAGCTGGCAAAAGCTCAGCAATATAAGGTGGGCAATTTTGTAGCCAACAAGCCATGCTACACTCTACTCTCCCATGGTTCGCGAGGCAATTTGCTACTTTGTTTTGATCTCTAGAAATTTTCATAGGAAAAACTCTCTACCAGCTAAGAGGTGCTTAATCTCCGTGACTAAATGACCATAAGCCAAAAACTCTCTACCAGCTAAGAGGTGCTTAATCTCCGTGACTAAATGACCATAAGCCGATTGAATTACCACAGGAAAGTCAAGCTAGCGCTAGACCCTCCCTAATTGCATGTAGTTCCACTTCGAGGGCATCGGTGCAAAAGAAGATGTGTCGATAACCAGCAAAGATCAAGCTTCCATCCGGATTCCTTAGGACCATCCCGACCCATCCCGCAGCAGGAGCATGTACCGCCGACCTCTGTTTTCTGATGAAATGTACCCAATTGCAGTGAGTAAAATAAGAGAGTTTTACAGCACCAGGCAGCGGCAAGCTGTTGTATGTATCATGGGGGCAACGGAAAAGTGGAGCCCGTCACAGACCACGCAAGAATTTGTTCATCCAACGGCCAACACACTCCCATCTAAAATAAATTAACCGAACATATATTGGGTGCCATCTTCACCCGCAAAAAAAAAAAACTGCTCTCTTCTAAACAACCGCGATCTCGTGGCACGTAGCTCTCAATAATCCGCAAGCAAATCATAATCAAAAACTTTGGGAGTCTAGCCGGCTGACTGCAATATGCGCCTGCAGTGTGCCCTGGACTGAAGCTGATCCTCTGCCTCGTTTTAGGCGCCATGCGTCGGCATCCAGTTTCAGATCATCTTCTCCTAATAGAAAGGAAGCTGACATCCACATTCAGCAAATTGAAAACTTTTGAGTAAGCACACTGAACAAATATACATACCCATGGACCGCTTGCTCTATAGCTCATGGAGAGGATAAACCAGCATGCTACTGCTACCCCATGACCATGAGATACATTATCTTCATTTCAGACAAAACCCACAACTAGTACCGGGGATGGGGGGCACTTGGTTAGCTATGGCAATGACACAGAATATAAGAAGAACCTGCATCTGACTTCAAGAGGGGGTATTTTCCCCGAAACGAACATTGGATTCAAAATCCCCCCAATATGAGCGCCACTTCTCTTACAAGATGAAAACAGCTTAGCTACTGCCATCTCTGGACCGTCAGTATCCTATTACCAAGAATTCAAACGAGAGTCAGATGTGCAAAGGTTACCGAAATAGTCAAAATAATACGAAAATGGCAGGGCTAATTTATGTTACTCAACGAAAGAAGAAAAGGTAAGTTTTGCAAGGTTCCACCGTCTCATATTGCCAGAAGACGAGTTAGACATTCAGCTACCTCATAATACCAATCTATAATTTGAGATACTACTGGCACTGGGTATAAGCCAACTCAGTAATCTTCTGAATCCTTGAAAGGAACCACTTTAAATTGTAGCCTAAATGAGGACCTGAAACAGGTTGAAACCAGTAGCCGGTAGTTGCACGTAATAGTTCAGTTCAGAAACCAGTACAGATCAACGGAGGGGAAATGTAGAATCATAACCTATGATATATGTCCAGGCAATAATACCGAACATAATAATTATTAAAAAAAACAAGTCTAATGCGTCCGTCATAACCGTTCAGAAATGGTAATCGTATCAAAAGTATTAGTTTGCTTGTACTATATGACATCATCACAACACAAGGGTGGATTAAAGTAGAACAAGCATTATGGGCATCTTCCTTCTGATGAAAATTTCGAACGAATAATTATAGCGAAGGGGAGAAAGCACACAATTGAACGGTAATATAACTACAACTATGGCCGCAACAACATAAAGCATGAAACAAAGTACCTCCTGTGATGGGTCTGACCCAAATGGTGTGCATGGTTTCCCATTTTGCTGACACGGTATCTTCAACAAGGAGATAAGCAACTTGCAAGGACCACCTCTCGGAATACTGGTGGAAGATTCATACCATGTAATCATCTCATCGAGCCATTTGTTTACATTCTTTGATGCAGTACTTCCACCAACACGAGGACCAGGAAGTAAATAAGTGCACTACCATCAGTAATCCTTGAAGCAAATAAAGAGGGAAAAATAACTAGTGTTAACTGCAACGACAACCTGATAACTCCAAGAGTTCATGTTACACTGTGTGTGTGGATACACTGGGTTTTACTTGTGTGGCATAAAATGGACCCAGTGGCTCTCGAACTACAGTCCTAACAGTCATCCAGATATATAATACATCTAACATTATAAGTAATATTGTGAAGGAAACAACATGGCCTATCTTCTTGTGCTTGATAAAGCTTAAGTAATATAAGGCTTTCAAAAGGTGATAAAAATTCTGAAGTAGCCGTAAAACTGCCAAGTATTTTCAGAACGCGAACAACATTATTCAATTTTGAGATCAGATGTCCCTAGAAAAAGTATAAGCCAATAGGCCATCCAAAAACATACAGCGGGGAAAAAAAAGCTGATACAAACCACTACTAGTAAACAATGACATGCTTTCTTGTACAGTCAATATCTTATAAACAGAGCAACTGCAGGAAAACGAAGACTACCACCTTAGAAGAACTAAGAGGAAGGAACCAACAAACTAGTTCAAAACTGCATCCTCGGCAGTGATCTACACATTGTGGCCATCAACAATTCCACAATTGTTTCCGCCATCCAAAGGGAAATTTTGAGACTTCAATTAATAATGACCAAAATGAGAACATTTTTCATGGAAAGGTAGTTAAGGATTGCACTGAAAACTGCAATGGTCGTTGAGAACATAACGATAGAGTATCCAGACATACTCTATCACTGATATTTGAAACCATTTGTAGAAATACCCTGATCTCACACACTCTTGCTTCTATTACGTGTGTCAATATGATATGAGGATGGACATGTTAACCGTAGTGCGATGCTTCTCTACTGGAATGGTGTGATGGACATACAAAGAAGTCACAATCAAATTACCAGTTTCATATGGAAATAGCGACACTAAATTGACATGTACCAGACATAATAGAGCAGACAGCCAAGATCCAATTAGGCAAAGAACACCGAAACAGAAATTACTAGCTCACTGCACAGAGTGTAAAACTCTGTTGCGCCATACACAGTTACCAATACTCATAGCCCGTTCTTGGTTTATGTAAATCTGAAACTGAAAGGCACTTCCCCTCTACAAGCATCGGCATAGTCTTCAGCGAGGTGGGGTGCAGCTTCCTTGTGAGGACATATGAACCTCTCCATGAATAACTTTTCGCTGATACAGAGCGTATTATAATAGTCCCGATCATGATCTAGAAATCCATTTTCCTTGAGATACTTTACAACGTAGTGCCGGGGTTTGATCCGGCCCTCCAGGCTATAATTGAGCATGGCGGGCCGATGAGCAATGTATGCTGGTTCCAGCCCTGCCTTGGAGATGAGGAACTCTGAGATGCCCTGCAGCCTGTCACTAGAAAAACTCAGCATCCCTGGAGACTTGGACAAAGCAATGCGCACCTCAGCATCTGACCACCTGAGCATCTTCTTCAAGTGCTCCACTTTGGCGGCGATCTTCTCCTTGCTGAGGCGTGCAACAGCCCACAACGCGTGCCTGAACATCGCAGAGCCACAGGGCACACCAATACCTTCGGCGCGTGCCGCCACTGCCCGGACGCACTCTAAGCTTGAGGCAAGCAGCCATGGTTGACCGATACACAACTTGGCAATGTCGCAATCACCTAGCCCGCACTCTTTAAGGAACGCAACATTGGGCTTGACCACTGTCTCGAGGTCGGCCGAAACAAGGCATAAGCCGCGCCTGAGAGCAGGGAGGAGGTTCTCAAAGGAGCCGAAGAGGTGCAGGTGGTATTGTAGATAGGAGACGATGGATCTACATCGGAATTTGTCACGGGAGAGCGAGACGAGGCGCGCGATGTCAGAACGTGACAGGCCGAGGCCGGTGAGCCCAGCGACGACGGGGGCCAGGGTTTTCTCCACTCTGGCGCAGAGGAACAGCGGGTCCTTGGCGACGAGGGCGGCGACGTCGGCGCCGGAGAGGCCGAGGCCGGCGAGGAAGGCGAGCACGGCGTCGGGCTTGGAAGGGGACTTGAGGTGGGAGAGCTTGGCCGAGGCCTTGAGGGCCTGTGCTCGGGTGAGGCCGCAGGTGGAGACGAGGTACCCCTCCACGTCGAAGCTAGGGTTCGGGAAGATGGCGGGCGCGGCGGTGGATATGAGGCGGCGGAGCTGGGAGGCGGGAGATGCGGAGGGAGACGAGAGGAGCTGGGTGAGGAGGCAGCACCTGAGCCGGAGCATGGCGGCGCCGCGGAGAAGGAGATTGGCGGCGGCGGCGGCGGCGAGGGAATGGGAAAAGCGCGATGGCCGGTGGTGGAGTGGTTTGCGTGGGTGTGGTCTGATCTCTGATCTGGTTCGACCCAACCCAGACCCAAGTGGGCTCCCACCCGTCAGTCTCACATGCCACGTCATACACCATAAAAATACGTATATAGATTCCAAATGTGAAAATACATTCATAATTTTAATTCGGATTGACCGACTGAAAATCAAAAATCAGTCACCCCTTTTCCCATCTCCACCGCGAGCCGCTTGCATGAGCGGCGTCGGAGGGGCAACCCTAGCCGCTCAAGACCCTCCTCCCGTGCTCCTAGAGCGGCGTCAACGGTGATACCAACGGCGGTGGTGGCACCCGGCCCGTCAAAGATGACGGCCGTGGGTTCGACGCGGTCCGATGGGCCTCCCTCGGGCAGAGGGAGTGGCGTCAAGTGGGCGGTGTGGGGAGTCCTCTAGTGTGACGGTGCACGACGAGAAGAGCACGAAGCAGTGGAGCGTGATTGGGAGCTAGAAAATGAATGGGTGGTGCACGATGGTCCTCCAGAAGACGTTGATGTGGGAGGCGGCACGGTTGGGCTGTGAAGAGGGGTAGCGGTGTTCGACCAGATGACATTGCGCGAGCAGCAGGCGGGAGGCTGCGGTGCGGGAATTGTTGGCGGCGATATTGACTGGAATTGGATCCATTCAGTGTCGAGCAGGGTCCCTGTCCACCTAGAGTTGTGTGATCAGCTCATGCTTCCAATGTCGGCGGCCTTGGCGTGCTGGTGATAGAGGCTAGGATGGTGCTACTAGATCTTGCTTGTGTAGGAGGTGGAGATGGAGTGTGTTTCCTCGGCCGTACAAGGTGTCGATGTTCTGTGCCGCTATGGTAGATATATTTGTATATTGAGTATTAGGAGTGGTGTTATGTAGGTATTTGTGGTCATACAAATTGTATATGGAGTAATATAGTCAATATTGGATATTGTGGTGGTAGATATATTTGTATACGAGTATTAGAATTAGATTTTTTAACAAACTAATTAATAATTAAACCTATATGTTTGTGTCTTCGTGATCCACAATGTCGTAAAATTAATATGATGAAATAAAAAGGGATGTACACAAAGGCAATTATTCCTAGCAAGTTGATTCTCAACAAATGGATAAATTTCGAACTAAAAAATTATAGTCCATTATAAATACGTGTGGTGTATATGTTTTGAGTAAGATCTATATTTTTTTCATGGTAGTTAGCCATGCTAATTAATTGTCACATTATATGTCCTTGGAGTTGTAACTCCGATTTGATGGTTTCTCCTTTTTTAAGAAGATTCTTGGGTCGATTTGGTTCTGTCAAGGTTCTTATTTTTCTATTTCCATATAGCGTGAAAGGCCTTGTCATTGCAAGGATATATCTGCTGCTCCTTGGATTCACATGATGCCATGCTCCCAGGGCACCAAGGCCGTTAGTTATATTTTTCATCCAATGCTCACAGTGATAGCACCCACCAATTTGTAGAATACACCCATAATTGAGTGTAGTATTGAGTATATCATATGACATAGAATGAGAGGTGGGGATTTAGAGGTATGATCGGCTCGGTGGAGGAGACGACTCGGACATGATAGGTGATGAGTTAGTGACCCCAACCGTCAGTGTGGATGCGTTTGGGCGGCGAAGACGGGTGGATCGATAGGGATGTAGGGGTGACTAACTGAAAGAAGAAGAAGAAAATTCAATTGACCCCCTTTATCTTAAACTCTAGGCATAGAAGAATGCGGTAGATTTTACATTGTCATTAGTTATGTGGTAAATTTATTTTTATGGTCTGCCACAAAAATTCAATCGGTCATATTGAACTTTCATCGGGCAAAATTAAATTCTTTTGCTATTAACCTTTCTAGTGGCCAATCCCCAAAAGTAGCGTGCGACCTTAATTTAGGCCTTATTTGATCTGCAAGATTTTTAAAAACTCAACAATACGAGAACATAGAAATATGATAGGAATGCACACGCAAAACTGAGAAATGGTTAACACAATAATTCTATCAGTTGGGTGTTTGGTTCACAGTAATTGAAAAAACATAGGAATCCGAATTAACATGATCAAATTAAAGCCAAATCACACTACCTCAACAAAGTATGAAGTCTACTAGTATCGCCCTGTGGAATCCGAGGGTCTTCCCAAATTCTCACACTGTCTCCAAAACCAATCCTCCATACCACTCCTACTTTTAGCAGCCTATACATCTAAGAATACATTGCCACGAGTAGGACATTTGGCCCTTCACGTTGTTGATAGGAAATACATGGGAGAAAGAGCGGTGGACACAAGAGTGATTGAAAACCTCATGGTGGTTGAAGTAGAAGAGACAATGTGGTATGTGGGGCGGATGACGAGAGGGTAGGCTATGTCAGTTGTTCATGCACAATTTTTTTTAAATGAATTACTTTTTATTCTGTGGCAACATGCGGGCATTCGACTAGTGTATAATAGTGACATTGTTTGGAAAACATTGATTCCCCATATATTTATTTATACATGCATATTGATCTACGTTGCCTCTTTGCAAATAGGCTATGAATCCCTCTTGTGCAACCATGTCAGAGTACTTCACAACCTGTCTTGCCCTATAATTTCTCTCTCCAATTTCAATATTTAGGGCTATGCACTTCATGATGTAAGATGTTACTGGGCTAAATGGAAATTTAGAGCTTCATGCACCTTTCCCTATTGAAAAAATGACCATCAGCAGGATGAGGATGAAGCGTCACACTCGATGCGCACCATGGATGAAAACTGTATCTACTGTCTACATTCTATGAAGAGTATCGATATATAAGTGTTGCACGTGTACAATGAATCGGATTTTTTTCCAAGGAAAAGTGATATTCTTTCTGTTTTTACCATAAAAAAAATATTCTCTCTATTTTTACTCCGTAAAAGGGTATTTTCTCTGTTTTTACTTTGTATCTAAGTTTTGTCATAAGTTAAATTATTCAAAGTTTGACAAAGTTTATCAAAGGAAAGCACATATTAATATTCACGATGTCAAATCAATATCACTCGATCCATCATGGAACTCTACATCTTTCTCACATTGTGTTCACCAGCGACGTTTGCTACTCTGTTGTGTTGGTTCTATATGGCCTTAACATGAGGACTTCTCGTTCGTCTATCACATCAAGTTTTGTCGGGCTCCGACAAGGGAAAGGCAATGACGGGGCGGCGCGCCTTCAATCCGCTTCAGTTCTTATAGTCGGCACTATAGTCTATGGATCTGAATGTAATTTTTATATTGTTGCACTTGTATACTACGAGACGTACGGTGCGGCAGCGATGACAGGTACAGCAACGGCCTCCGTCGGCCGCGTAGCGGTCCGGTCCACACGATCCCTCTCCATCCGTCCACTACAGAGTACAGACAGACTTGTCCCACTCCGCCGCGCGCGCAGTGCACGCTCGGCATCGTCGTCGGCCATGTCCGCCCACCTCCGCCTCCTCACCGCCGGGGCCGCGCTCCCGTTGCCCGCCCCGGCCTCCCTCCGGCGGGCGCGGCTGCTCCCTCCCGCGCCCCCGCTCCCCTCCGCCCGGCTCCTCGCCCCGCATCGGCGCGGCCTCTCCCCGCACGCGGCCGTCCGCGTCGTCCGATGCGCCGCCGCGGCGGGCGCGGCCGACGGGGGCGAGCGGGAGGTGGGGGTGGAGGCGATAGCGGCGGACGGCGCGGGGATATGGGCGCAGGTGCGGGACGTGGTGGTGTTCGCGGGGCCCGCGCTCGGGCTCTGGATCTGCGGCCCGCTCATGAGCCTCATCGACACCATGGTCATCGGCCAGACCTCCTCCCTCCAGCTCGCCGCCCTAGGTAAAACGCTCCCTCCGCTCCGCTCTTGGCTGCATGTGGTGTGTTGCGCGGCATTGGTTTGGGGGAGGGCACTGAATGTGCAGACGCATAGACTATCTTCTTCCTACCAAACGCATCCTAATTGCCAGTATGGTGTAGTAGTACTCTGACAAATTGGGATATGGAACTGAATGGATTTGCTCAAAACTGCTTCGTCATCTCAACCGATTTCTTGTGATTGATAAACTGCGGCACGCGCAATGAATTTGATGCATTGGCCCATCATGTTGTTTCAGTTAACTGTTTTTTAGTAGTAGAAAACTGTCTCACTTCAGTGTAACATGTGCTCATTATGGCTCTCATTTCAGGGCCCGGGACCGTGTTCTGTGACTACCTATGCTACATATTCATGTTCCTGTCCGTCGCAACCTCCAACATGGTGGCCACCTCCTTAGCTAACAAGGTGCGTGCAGCTTGGAATTTTTTCTTTTTTCCTCGCCTACACATATCCTTGGTCTTATATGACTTTGCAAGTGACGGCGTGTTTTCGTGTGTGTGTGTGTTGGCTGTGTGCATCATACCTATGCAGAGGCTGGGTGTGTGCTCATTGTGTTAGCTGTTATGTATCCTCTTGATGCTCCATCTTGAGCAAATAAATCCACCCTTTTTCGGAAAAAACTTGTGCTAGATTGTTAATTTGCAGAGTTGCACGGAAATATACTATTAATGCGTTGGCAATAATGTGGGACAGGGATTACCAACTTAGCTCTAGAGTATGGCCCCGCGTTGCATTTTGGGTAATATTTTGATAAGAAAAAGTAAGCTGGATAAATCTTTGCAAAGTCTCGTTCTTGCAGCCACTTGGCACATATATATACCTTCTTGCTCTATGTGTGATTTAATCCAGTTACAGCTACTATATGCAGGATGAAGAACTTGCACAGCATCAAGTGTCTACGCTGCTATTTATAGCTCTTACTTTTGGTATAGGAATGTTTTTGTTCACTAAGATTTTTGGGGTTCAAGTATTGACTGGTAAGTCTTTGAAACAAAATGTTCCATGGGCTTGAAACTATCATCTTATTTGAAGTGTTGGATATTTTGTATTTTCTAACGAAGTGCTGGAGGACTACTTTTGTCATTAGATTCTGTAATTCCCTGCCATCTCACTTGAAAAGTCACTTTTGCCTTCACCTTAGACTCAGTTAAGCTTCAAGTGCTGTTTAAAATTGGGGTCATGTAATGCTTTTATCCAACTGTTTGGCTTGTTCCGACTTCATTACCTGATTAGGGCGCATACTTATGAAGAAGATGCCCCTGTACTTGTTCTACCAGTTTAGTGTTTTGCATGCACGATGAGTCATGTTTGGTTCTACCCATTACATTTATTGAAGATTCTTGTTTGGTGTGTTCTACTTAATTTTACCCTAACTCGTGATTTCTTAAATTTCTTTTCAGCCTTTACTGGATCAAAAAATCATGAAATTATTTCTGCTGCTAATACATATGCACAGGTCAGTATATGTTGACCGTGTTTAATAGTTTCACGTTTTAGGCTATTTTTCCGTTGTTAGTTGACTAATGAAGGGAGGTCATGTTTCACTGATGTATAACTGATACTTATTTTTTTGCCCTTTCTTTACTCGAGTATAACCAGCCAAACATTTGCTAAGGTAAATGGACATGACTGAAAACATCAATGCCGTGATGTATCTGAAATAAAATCTAACGGGTTTGCACAAAAACTATGAAACATGGGAAAAGGAAGGGAGGTTACTTAAACAATCATGCTCACTTGAACTCAACTAGAGGTGCAAAAAACCAGTCATAGTGTATCATTGATACTGTGAATCACATGCTGTGTGCTTAGTTAACTCTGAAATTGCTTATCATCATAACCTCGTAGATACAACTCAATTTTTCATTTACCTAGTTGGTCTCTGTTATACTAATTTGATTATTATGTGGTTGGACAGCTTGCATAGGTCATTTCCCTTGCGTTGTTAGTGATGTTACAAACTTATAGTTCTGACTTCAAGGCTTATTGTGGAATCTTGTTTTGTATGCTTGTTCTACTGTTCAAGCATCTTCTATTATAGGATATGAAAATGAATTTGATTGTTTCATGAGAAATAACAGAAACTCAATTTCAGATTCGAGGTTTTGCATGGCCTGCAGTTCTCGTTGGCTTAGTTGCCCAAAGTGCTAGGTACAAACTGTGCCCATTCCTGTTCTTTTATTGCATTGGATATACTTGTTTCTTTGAATTTCTGTTTCTTGTGCGCCTTTTTCCTCTGACCATTTGTTTTGCTGAACTACAGATTGTGAAAGTATATAATTATCACTAATATTGTTTCTTCCAGTAATTTTATGGATGTAACATTAGGGTAACAAAATTGAAGTTAGCTCAACTCAGGAAATAAAATTATGAAATCTGTTTCTCTACATGTAGAATCCTAGCTCTTGTTTGAATGTTTTTTAATTTGAATTCATGTCGTTAGGGACACTGCATTACTATATCTATCTTAGCAGCTACAAGAACTAGTGGAACTGTACATGTTGGAATGTTAGTAGACATTTGGTTTAAGCCTCAAATGTGTCCATTTTACTACCCTGAACAAAGTGGGTGGTTCACATTACCCCCTGATCTATTTTTCGGTTCCTTTACCCCCCTAAACAATCTCATACTGGACAAAAAAACACCCTAAGTGGTCTACCCAGACCGGATTGTGACGTGGACACGGTCAAAGGTGGTATTTGACCTGCAGGTGGGTCCCACTCGTCAGTTTTTTTAAAAAAATTCAAAGAAATAGAAGAAAAAAAGGGGCGGCCCCCTGCTGCAGTAGCAGCCGGCCACAGCGGCGGCGGCCGGTGCGCGTGGAGCCGGCAAGTGGCCTGGCCGGCGCCGGGGCGGGCAAAGACAGTGCGCCGAGCGGGGGAGGCCGGGCGAGGCCAGGCGCAGCGACGTGGGCGCGGACGGGGACGGCGGCGCAAGCTCGGGGAGGAGGCGGGGCGGCGCAGGCGCGCGGCCGGAGCGGCGACGGGGTGGGTGGCGGTGGAGCCAACGCCGCGGAGGAGTGAGGCGAGGTGAGGACGAGCGGGGTGCGGCGACCGGGGCGTGCAACGCGCGGGGGCGGCCGGGGACGACGACGCAAGCTCGGGGAGGAGGCGGGGCGGCGTAGGCGCGCGGCCGGAGCGGCGACGGGGCGGATGGCGGCGGAGTCGACGCCGTGGAGGAGCGGGGCGAGATCGAACGGGGTGCGGCGACCGGAGAGAGAGAGAGAGAGGCTTGACAAGGGGGCCCCACCAGGTCAAAACCGTCGTTGACTAGTGCCACATCAGCAACGGGTGGAGACAAACCAGCCAGGGGGGTGTTTTGTTCGGTTTTGGTTTGTTTAGGGGGTAGAAGAAGCCGAAAAATAGATCAGGGGGTAAAGTGAACCACCCACTTTATTCAGGGTAGTAAAATGGACTTTTTTCTATTTCTAAGTATGTGGTTGCGTTAATTGCTACTTCCTCCGTCCGGAAATACTTGTCTGAGTACAATAGTACAGGCAACAGTAAACAATTCAAGGTCTTATATTTGATGTTGTATTACAGTATCTTGATTGGATGCTTCTCTTATTATATTACATTTTTTTCTGTAACTCAGTCTAGGCATGAAAGATGCTTGGGGTCCTCTGAAGGCATTGGCAGCAGCTAGTGTTATAAATGGCGTCGGTGATATATTTCTTTGCTCTGTATGTGGCTATGGAATTGCTGGTGCCGCCTGGGCTACTATGGTTTCACAGGTGCGCATATTTCCAGTCTCCTCCACATGTCTCCACGTTGCTGAAAATCAAGTTTCCACACCTTCCCTTAAGCAACAATACCTGGTTAACTAATGTTTCTACAAGTACATTACTTATTGATGCACGCCACACCCTGTCCAGATGGAACCACATGCTCTTCTGTTGCTAGTTGTATTTTATATTCCAGAAATCCCATCATCTCTCCACTCTTCATGATTTGTAATCGCGCTACACAAATAGCCTCCACCTCTAGCTTTTCGTGATGTTGCTCACACTGCCAATTTATTTGCAGGTTTGAGTTCTCTGCTCACATGTTTTTGTATAACTAGCTAGCTTGTGACACATGCTCAGATTGTTGCAGCTTTTATGATGATGCAAAATCTAAACAGTAGAGGTTTTCGAGCGTTCTCATTCACAATCCCATCGACAAGAGAGCTTCTGCAGATATTCGAAATCGCAGCTCCTGTTTTTGTGACAATGACATCCAAGGTATCATTCTTTTGGGTTATTAATGATCTGTGTCCTTTCCTTGGCTTTACTGTAACTAATTGTTTCAATCTTCTTCAGGTAGCATTTTATGCATTACTTACATACTCCGCGACTTCTATGGGAGCAATAACTCTTGCAGGCCATCAGGTTCATACTTTTTAGCTTATGGAATGCTTCCCTATGAAGACATGTCGATAAAAACGTGACAGCATACATTGCTTACTTTATCTCGTGAAGGTCATGGTTAATATCTTATGCATGTGCACTGTTTGGGGTGAGCCCCTGTCACAAACTGCACAGTCGTTCATGCCGGAGATGATATACGGAGCTAACCGCAATTTGATGAAGGTACCTATCAACAGTGCTCATTTTCCTCTGAATATCATAATTTTACTTGTGCGGTTGTGCCCGTGTTGATACTTTAGCAGGAATATCAGCACGTATCCAAGAATCTGTGCAAAGTTGTGTTTGATGAACATGTATGCTTAGGCACTTGTATTTTTTTACACTTTTCTTTTGTTTGGTTAAATGTATCAACTGACATGCAAAACATCTTTTCATCGGTTCAACAAAGTAATTTCACAAGGAGCTTCCTTTTTCAGTTTTGTTTGAAATATTTTGCATGAAGATGCTGAGATAAGCCAACAAGTAATTACCAATTTTATGAGGGGCCAGACTCATCTGGTCAAAACAGAGCTGAATGTGACTTATGCCATTGACAAGACATTTTGAAAGCCTAGACATGAAAAAAAAAGGAGTTTATCTAAGATTTCTGATATTCTTATTTCGATAGGATCCATCAGAAGCTTGATACTGTTATAGTTTTGGTAGATTATTATTTCTTAGGACATTAGGCGTCTTGACTGAATATTGAAGTTCTGACCTGCACATGTTGCATAACAGGTTTCATACGTTTAATTGGTATACACCTACCTTCTTTTCCTTGTATTAGAGCAAAAGCTGCTGGTGGACCCAGCACCACTATGCATACTTGAAGGCTTGAAGCCACCTGTGCTGCACCGATGGTGCTTTGATTGACTAAAGTAGTGGAGCTGCATTTTACCATAGTTGTTTCTACATCAAATCGTATAAATATTATGTTCATTACTCTGAATGATACTGAAGGTACCTCTAATCTAGGCAAGGATGCTACTCAAGTCCCTCGTAATGATTGGAGCTATAGCTGGACTGACTGTGGGGACAGTTGGAACGATTGTTCCGTGGCTTTTTCCTAGTCTGTTTACCAATGATCTACTGGTTGTACAACAGGTCTGATATACTGCTTTAATTTTTGCATGTTCTGGAAGTACTTTCGATACAGATTGCTCCTCAGAAACTATCAGTATGCCAGTTGTCTATGTAGATGTTGTTTCCTAGTATCTACAACTTGTTGTGAAGGCTATCTTTACCATATATTGTCCTTCCCTGCCCCTTCGCTGTGGCTTCCATGGCATGGTTGCACCCAGATCCACAGGGCTATCTAACCGTGGTCCATGGCATATACGAATCTGCTTGCTAGTTTATTGCTAATCCTGATGTTCATTTTAGAAGGCTGTCTTCCATCATATCGATCTAGTTAGGAATTGTTTGCTGTCTTTGGAGAACTGGCTTGCATGTCATCGTGGAAATCTCCTATCGTGACACCTTGCATAACTTGGTTTCTCTGCAGAAGCTTTCATGCTTTATTTCCATGACTACCAGAGTTTGGTGTGCGAAACTAATAATTCAGCTGCACTACTTTTAACAGATGCACAAAGTGCTGATTCCATATTTCACTGCATTGTTGGTGACACCTTCAGTACACAGCCTTGAAGGAACATTGCTGGTAAGTTGGTATACTTCATTTGGCTGGTCCTAGCATACCACCTGATACTAGGCCATCATCAGCAGTGTAGTAATTAATGCGGTATCCATCTTGATTTGCTATGATACTGCAGTAACAATTAACAGAACAAAGGGCCTATTCTGCTAAGTTCATAAGATCAACAGCTGAAAACCTAACATTGGCTGGATAATGCGATGAAATGTCTGATGGTTATCTTTCTGTTCTCAGGCTGGAAGGGATCTCAGGTATTTGAGTCAATCAATGGGTGCATGCTTCAGCATTGGAACCTTTCTACTACTGGTAATGCTCGTTTCCTTGTTTCCTTTTTCTGTGTGACCTCATCGGGGTCTTGGTTTTTATTTTTCTTATTCAAATAATTATAACATTGATAGAGGGTATGCCAACTTGAAAAAAAGAAGGATCCAGAACTTTTGAATATGAGGTCCGAACCATGGCAAAATAGGACCACAATCTGCTCTGTATCTACCCCTGGACACTGTGAATGCTCTTAGTTGATAAAGCTATGAGTTCACTGCCCGGCAAGTAAAAGAGCCAAAATTCAGCTGCCACCTTGAATAGTTCTTCTGTTTTCGGTTATTCATTTAGAAGCCTTATGTTAATACTCTTCTGATAATGATGACTTTTCTTTTCTTGTTTTGTCTTAAAAGCTTGTCCGTGACAAATTTAGTAGCTTGACACTATGCTGGTGGGTACTTGTCTTCTTCCAGTGGGTATGTTCATTTCTATGTATCATGTGTTATATTTAGAATGTAACATCTTATGATAGCCCTAATTTAGTCTCTTTGAATATTTTTCCCATTTCAGAGTCGGTTTGGAAGCGCTCTACAACGGCTTGTTTCTCCAACGGGCATGTTGTACAATGAAAATTTCAACCAGCCTGAGCATGTCAAAGTGAAGGCCACATGAGTTTGAAACGAGGCGACAACAAATACACGCATATTTGCAGCCCTGGAAACATCATTCAGCATTGTCTGTTTCTAACCACCATCGGTTGTAATGTGTTGGTCATGAGATTACATTGGCTGCACATGATAAGATTGGAAGCAAAGTTCAAGACCTGCTCAATGTCTTCAGGTCTAGGAAGGTCCATTTGGCTCTAGGGTAGAATTTGGTCTCTTGTAGTATCTTTTTGTCCTAGGCGCCTTCATCTCATGCTTTACTGCTGCAGAGAAGGTTACATTGTCCAACACTTGCGACTGTAAAAGTGCAGTTACGCAAGCATGTAAAGAATTTTGTCTGCTTAAGAATTACAAAATGGTCAACGATGTCCAAGTTTTTTGTTACGAAATGAAGAAAGTATGGATGTTGAAATTATCCTGGAAAGTGAGATCCTTAAGTTTACCTACTGTGAATTGTCTGTTTCAGAATTACAAAATGTTCAACGATGTCCAAGTTTTTTGTCACAACATGAAAAAATATTGACGTTAAAAATATCCTGGAGAGTGAGATCATCAAATTTCCCTATTGTGAATCCATGCAGTTGCATGCCATAAAGAAGGTTTGAGATTGCTCTTTCCAGGTGACCACAGCATAGAACATGAGTGTGTACTGGTCACAGTGAACTCATTGCAGCCTGCAGCTGGCACAGCTCATCTTCCAGCAGAGAATAGTCCTACCAAATCAGTTTTCTCTGTGACGAATCACGGCCCATCTTCTGGCAGGTGAATGCACCTGACCCAATTTCATCTTTTCTTCAATGCAACCCAGTTCATTCATTTATTCCGTTTACCAGAATGTTCAAACAGTTCATCATCTGTACCTTCACCTTCCTGGCAGAAATGTTATCTGAATTTTCAGGTGTTTCCGATGTTTAGTTTTCATAATTGTAGGGCTCGAAAAGGGTTGAGCAAGGGTCATCATCATGCTGCAGCATGACAGCGGCTCTCTCAAACTCCTCCCTGATGATCCTGATTGTCTGCCTGTCGACTATGCGGCCCAAGTCATGGCCGGTCTCGAAAGGGTCCTCGATGCAGATAAGATGGCGGTCGTTTCCGATGCGAGTCGTCCAGTTCTTCTCCTTCTTGCTACATGCCGTTGCGACATCACACCAGGTGAGAAAAAAATGTTTAAACTCTTATAAGCTAGATGAAATTAGATCGATATTGAATTCTTTGTTTGGAAGAAGATTGCTGGTCTTTAATTACCTGATTATCTTCCCCATGCGGATGGAGATGACATCTTTCCTGTAATCGTGCTGGAATGCCCAGTAGTGGAAAAATGCCCAGAGTAACTCCGCGATGGTCTCCTTGTTTTCAGCACCAAAATCACGAAGCTGATGAACTTCGTCAAAATAAACGCATTCAATGTCATCAACAACCATGGTATAAGTGGGCTCCAGAGCCTGAAAATGTGGGGAAATGAGGTAGCATTAGTTGCATCAGGATGAAATCGACCAAACCGATGCATATCATGAAGCTGGAAACATGGACAAGAACTTTGATGTTCCTTATGACTTACCTGGTAACTATAAATACAGCAAACGAAAAATGATGAAATATGTGGCAAAATAACCTACTAAGAAAAATGAAAAGAAGAAAAGAAAATTGACCAACCATAACTGAATGATGGTGATGAGCCATCCAAATACAATCATTCATATCATATGCATGCAGAGTGTCAAATGGGGCAAATCCATGACGACTAGAGCACATAATTCTACCATAAAATAAAAGAAAGAGAAAATATTACTATTTTAAAAAGTAAATAAATAAATAGGAAAAAAAGGTGGATTTATAAAAATTAATAAATTTTACAGAGTGCACTTGGAAGTTCAGTAGTTTCTGCATTGGCCCAGATAAGATGATTTATGAAGAAGTTGATGCAACAGAAGTAAGGCACATACCTGCAAACAGGGGAGAATCTTGGGCTCTCTCAGCTGTAAGAAACTGATGCACATGAGCACATATCTGCAATTTTACATAAAACAAATGAGTCAACCATTCTTCTGAGAATTCATATAAACATAATTATCTCAGATGAATCCATCATAAGCGTTTAACTCACGCATAGCTGGAGAGGGTTCCGCGGTATGTCTCATTGACACCCCTCAGTTTGGCCCAGTGCTTGACAATGGAGGCCAGCTGAAGCAATCTACCATCTATCTGGGCATAATCCTTGAGAAGCTTTGTGTTTGCGACAGCAAGTAGATTGTTGATGCAAATGTCACAAGAGAAGCCACTTCCTGCATCCAACATCCTCACAATGGGCACTCTAGCACTGGTAATCGCCTGCGAGGATGATAGAGGATCAAACCAACAGCCCCAATTTACAGCAAATTCTGCAACAACAATTATGCACAGCCCCAATTTACAGTGAATTTTTACAACCTCAATTTACAGCCTCAGTTTACAGTGAATTTTACAACAGAATTGTACAAATTGCAAAGCTCCATATAGTGAAGGCTTGCTTACCTCCACACTGTCGAAATTATCGCCGCGCAAGATCTCCGCCAGCCGCAGAAGAAGCTCCACCTCGCTCCCGGTGCCGATATCGATTTCGAGGCAGACATCGACGTCGCTGTGGGAAGTTCCAAAGGAATTGGCGCATGATCCGTAGAGATGCAGCTGGGCGTTGGGCCATTCTTTGCTCACTGACTTTGTTAGGGAGTCGATGAGCCGGCTCTGCTTGGACATGTGATCCTCTGACGGCTTGAGGGATTCGTAGATGGAGAGCAAGCCGGGGGCGAAGGTGCCGATGTCATGGCGGCATTCCATCCACCCTGTGTTTGTTCTGATTTGCAGCCGCCGTGATTGATTCGACTGCGACATGGTGTTCTGCAGAGCAAAGAAACATGACCAGTTGAGCTAAAAAAATTGTTTTGGGGGGCAAATCATGATCATTTGAAGAGGAGGAGGATTTTTGGGGGTTTCCACTACCTCGCTTGACTGCTGGCCGCCGTCGCTTTCGTGGCACTCTTGATCGCCGGCGATGAGGAGAGAATCCTCCAATTCCTCCCCGAGACGCCGGCCATCGCCGTCGTCCGGTTCCAGCTGCTCTTCCCCTTCGACGCTCCCCCCGGCCTCGTCTCCGCCCGCGTATCCCCCACCCACGGCCGCCGGGTCGTCGGCGTCGCTGCCGCCACTCGCGCCCTTCCTCTCCACGGCAACCCACACCCTCTTCTCCCTCCGCGCCGCCGCCGCCGCCCGCCTGTCCCCGGCGCCGGCCTCGCCTCCGTTCGCCTTCACGGCGAGGCCCCCGCCCGCCTTCCTCCTATCGGGGCCCGCGCGGGCCCTGTTCCCGGCGAAATCCCCGGCCCTCCGCCTCGCCTGGCCGCCCCGGCCGGCGGCGAAGCGGCCCGCATTGCGCGCGGCGCCGGCGGCCGGGTGGACGCGCCGCGCCGGAGGGACTGAGAAAGGGGGCGGCGGCTGCGGTTGCGGCTGCGGAGGGAGCCAGGCGGGGCGCGTGGGGGCCACGATGAAGAGGCGCTCGTCGGGCAGGGCGCCGGGGGGCGGGTCCGGCTGGGCGGGCGCGACGAGGCAGTGCGGCGGGGCGAGGCGGGCGGGAGGGGTCGGCTCCGGCTTGGGGGCCGGGAGGAGGAAGCGGAGGAAGGCGCCGCCGGCGAGGGGCTTGGCGTCGCCGCCGGCCATGGCGCGCGGCGCGGCGAGGCGGCTGGGGTGGTGGTTCGCGATTCCCGAGAGCGTGCGAGCGAGGGAGGAAGGCGTGAGGTCGGTCGTGGAGTGTGTCAGTGCGGGAGCGCCTCTTGGACGCAGCGTGGCGTGACTCTGGTTGGGTTGCCGGGTTTCGGGTCAACTCCCTCTCTATCGATGGAAATAGAAGCATGTCCATATTTCACCACCAAAAAATAATATACTAAACGAAAACATAATGTAAAAATAATTTGCATGTAGATATTTTTCCCGAAGAAACACCGAGTACAATATAGACGCACACCATCACACACAAACACACATTCATACGGGGACCGAAGGTCGACGATCCTTTCAACACATCTCACATAGATTCAGTCATTTTTGTGACAATAATCTCTTTTTGGTGTTGTAATGATATAAATCCGTCTTAATGAGGCACACGTGGCGTCAAGCAGGGGCAGAGTTAGGTGGGTGGAAGGCAAGGCCCATGCCACTTCAAGATTTAAGCTTAGTTGTATACAACTGTATAGCAGTCATAAACAGGAAGTAGGAAAGAGAGGGAAAACCCCAGCCTATATATATATATCACATGATCTTTGGTTGCCTTCTAGACGCGTTACTTTGTTACGCCTAGAGTTTGGCCCCTCATGACCGTGGATACAATGCGCCACCCAACAACCCGTTTGTTATATGGTTTTAAAGAAGTATGTTTTGTGCATTAAGACACTCTATGTAGTTTCTCATATATAGAAGTTTGTATACATACATATATTAGTATTAACATTTTTCATCTCTTGGAAACACATAGTAGATAGAGAAAAATGCATAAACCGTGTGTCACGGTTTTCTCATTGCAAGAAAATCAATGCTCAAGTCCTTCAAAAAATTATGGATGTTTCATGTGATTTTTAAAATCGATAAAAGGGAGAGGATATCTCTGCAAAGCAAAAGATTTTCCTCACGTGGGACTTAGAATCCTGTGGAATTTCATGTAGGATAACATTCATATGCATGTTTTGGTGGTCTCGATCTTCAGTCCAAGGAGGCTACATAGGAAAATTTCTTCTCTATCATGATAATGTAAAGTTTCTTTAGAAATCTTTCACTTTCTCGATATATAATTTGCTGATGTAGGCTCCCTCATCCTCTCGTGACTAATATCCTCTTGCGAATAATCATATAACGTATCTAATTCTGAACATGACGCGACACGTGTGCCTTTGAATCAACGGGGACCTAGAGTTTGTAACAGAAGTACTCCTCCACTAGAGTAACATTACCAAATGCATAAGAAACCCTTCCATTGGAGCGCAGAATTCTCATAAGACAAGTAATAAAATGCACGATTGAAAATGACACAACTTCTTGAATTTTACAACTTTATAAGAAATCAACACACTTGGATTTATGTGTAAAGCTCTTTGTGTGTTCTACAAGATTTTTTTGAGAGTTTCGAAAGCATAGAAGATGCATGTAAGACACATGGAAAACCCCCTGAGGCCTAACATGTGTGTTAGAAATCTTAATGAATCAGGGTGTAGGAGTGCAAACCATAGAAAACTGTGTCACCCTCAGGAGATCCTCAGCCGTTGGCCCCTGAGCGAGCGGTCTAGATGTACCATCGTGATAACTTCTGCACAGCACCTTATAAAACAACGATTTCGCGGTTGGGCCAGAATTTCCGTCAAAGCAAGGGTGCAAACCACAAAAGCTTAGGGTTTCTTCCAGAGACATCCACGCTGCGGACTCTTCCCCCCAACCTTCATCCACACCCACCGCCCCGTGAAGAATCCGGCGGCGGACGGCGGACGGCGAGCGGCAGCGGAGCAGGTCAGCGCGGCTTCCTTGGTTTCCCGTTCTCGCTCTATTGGCTTGAAAAAGGTTGGTGGATTGACGCGTCTCCTTGGTTCGTGTCGCATCGATCTCGGCAGAGTCAGTCAGAGTCGAGGAGGGAGATGGCGGGCATGGGCGAGATGTCGATGAGGCCGCGGCCGGGCCCGCCGATGCACCGCGGCCCGCCTCCCATGGCGCGCCCCCGCCCCGAACCCATCGACCGCGAGAAGGTCAGCCAGCCCTCCTCCGCAACCCTAACGAGTTTACTTGTTATACTAGCTAGTGCGCGGACATATACTACTAGTATGCCGATCAGCAGCACTGTTCTTAGGCTCGCTAGGTTTTGAATTTGGAGGATTGCGAGGACTGATCGATTGAATTCTTCTTGTGCAGACCTGCCCTCTCCTGCTCCGGGTTTTCACCAAGGTAAAGCATAGTGATGCCTTTTCTTTTTCACTCTTTCGTGTTCCTTTTAGCGCGCCTAGGGTCGAGAGCGGCTTATGATTTCCTCAATTCGCCTGGTTTGTGCGATATCTGATTGGATCTTCTGGTGCATGGGTGGTCGGTAGCAAAGTAACCTGAAACGTATGGTGCTGTCTGAATGAGGGTACTAAAACACGGTCCATTACAACTGTGCTCACGTTGTTGCGTTTTTAAGGATGTATAAGTTCTGTTCCTGGATGGTGCCGTGTAGATCGGTTCGACCGCATGACACCTGTAGTTGAGCAGCACTTGAAGTTGATTAGGTGTTTAACTGTAGTTTTGGCAAATAACTAGCATGGCTCAGTAATACAGCGGAGGGTCCCAAAAATTATTTATCAGAATGTTGGTTTGTTTGATAGGCCTTGCATACAGTTTTAATTCAACATGAAACCTGGCTAATCAGGGGCCAAAAGGCGTGTAAACATAGCTAGACCCATTTATCCGTAATAAACTCTAAGGATTGAACATATAAATCACACATTTTGGATGTCGCAATTATTAAATCTTAACAAAAAATTTCTGAAGGCCATCAGCAGTTCAGCACTAAACTATTTATCATGGCTGACAGACATGCAGTTCGCAAATTCCATTATTTTCGAGCATTCTAAGTCGCTACATGTCATACAATTTTCCAACCTGACAATTTAAACACCACATATGTTCATTGCTGTTGGAACTATGGGCTCAATTTAAGGGGAAGTACTTAGCTGCCAATGTTGGGTTCACCATCTTTGGCTGAAAAAATGGACGTTATTTTTTAGGAAAATGGATGCTATTCATGTACGCACTGGATTCTGCATTTTGGTTTTCAAGTCAGCTATGACTATTCTTAATCCTTGCCAGGAAGAATGGTAGTAAGCATGTACTCCCTCCGTTCCTAAATATTTGTCTTTCTAGAGATTTCAACAAGTGACTGCATACGGAGCAAAATGAGTAAATCTACACTCTAAAATATGTCTATATACATCCGTATGTGGTAGTCCATTTGAAATCTCTAAAAAGACAAATATTTAGGAACGGAGGGAGTAGTGCTTAAGAAATCTGAGAATTTTTTGTTGTGGGTGATCTGGAAAATAGACAATAGAGATCCTTACACTCTCCAACTTTTATCTTCTGTAACAGTTCTGCACGATTTCTTAAGAGTGCAGACTGCAGATTTGTGAATAAACACACAGTAATACAGAAAACTGATCCTGGTTATTTTTTTTCCAGGTTGGTGGCCATCACCTAAATGAAGAATTTTCTGAGAGAGGGAAGGAGCCAAAAGATGAAGTTCAGATTTACACGTGGAAGGATGCCACACTCCGGGAGCTCACTGATCTTGTAATATTACATATCTTACATCTGACATTTTTGGGCAATATAATTTAAATTGGAATTTCATAAAATACCACTGGGTGTGTGTGATGTCTATAATTAGTGCTTGAGCCTCCATGTCAATCACATTCTATGTTTTAAAATACCACTGGGTGTGTGACAGTATGGTAATCCCAAGTACTTGGATGATGGTCTAATCGGCACAATTTTGATCATGTTTCAGGTCAAAGAGGTTGCTCTTCCAGCAAGGAAAAGAAACGCTAGGTTATCTTTTGCTTTTGTATACCCGGATAAGAATGGTCGTTTTGTTGTCAAACAGGTAAGATCTTGACTGATTTGTTTCTTCAATACCAATTTACAAATGCCAACCAAATTTATTGTTGCTCCGTACATCACGGTACCCAATGGTGATAAGCTAGCGAATTAGTTGTTTCTTCAATAGTATTCGTAATTTACAAATGCACAGCACCCTGTCCTAAATCCTAAATTCCTGATACCTCATTCACTCCTTTATGAATGCAGGAGATATTAGTTCTACTTTCAGGAACTGAGTTACATCAATAGCAGGATACATTATCTATTAGTTCTGGTTCTCATTACTGTTTATGAGCTCATAATCTTGTATAATTCCATTTGATATTAAAAGTCTCTAGTGCTGTCTCCTTATTCCTGGTTTGGCCTAGTTAGTAGCATGATGAGCTACTACTTGCAGCTTGCGCCGTTAAGCAATTATGTTTCAACTATGCGTTCCTAATAATGGGCAACAACATAACCCTAGGCCATATGACCATTACAAAGTGTTCCAGACCGAAATTGATGCTTATTAGTCCATTCAGCATGGTGCTTAAACTGGCAGTTACATCCACAAAATTCCATTGTACAACATATGTTCCCTTGCATTCATACATCATCATAACTGTTGAAGTTCCAACCTGTGATAACTCATCTTGTTGGACATTGTGAAGGTGGGTTCGACCTTTTCATATGGTCATGGAAGAGGGGATGATGCCAAATCTCTTGGGGATCTTGGCTTCCAGGTATGCACAAGTGCTGCATTATGTTATTCTATTCTTTTTTTCTTGGTAGGGACATACTGTTATTTATTATGCTACCTTGGTTTGCAGATAGGTGATTACTTGAGCGTGTCGATCATGTGAGCCGTGCCGTCTTGCAAAATAGTGTGCCTGCTGCACAGCAAGCAGAATAGTTTTCCTGCTGTGCTATTATCTTGAGCTGTGCGGGCGAGGGATGAAGCTCTCCTTAGTGGTCGCCTGGTAGGGAACTGGAACCAGAACTGTCTGTAATAGTGGCAACTTTCGAACTAGTATTTGAGACTTGACGCTTGAGACATCTGATGTGATTGCTTCCTGTGTACCTGTTCTTTGTGGTTGTCGCTCTGAACGAGAGTACTCTTTGAACTAATGTTTCCAGCAGAACATATGTAAACATAGGTGTGGCGCAGCACTTTTGAGACTGAATTTACCGAATAAATGATGAGATATTTAGCTAAATCAAAGTTGTACAATCGATACCAGTAACATCTGATGCAACTAAACATGATAACTTGTTATATCAGATAATGAGAATTGCAATCTAATTTCCTAGGATTATGTGAACTCCCATTTCTGCCTAGAAAAAAGAACTTATATCTTGGCACTGAAAACAAGTTCCCGGGCATTCTTGCTAATGATCTAATATAAACTGGTGTTTTGCAACAAAGAAAAAAGGACCTGGTTTCGTCTTTGAGATCCCTGTTCATACCGAACAAGGTTGGGTCTTCAGCATGCCTTGCACAGTCGGATCCTCCGAGCAAGAATACTTGAGATGATGAAATCACTTCCACACATCCATGTTTAGCTCCCTAACTGTATGAGGAGAATCTCGCAACAACAGGGGTACTTCCCGCAAGATAAAAAGAGCGCCATGGATGAGGACTTGCACACTGCAAAGAACTGTGTACATTTCGTGGCAAATGCCATTACCGTAAACTCACCAAGTTCAACATAGCTCGTATGGATCTTTTGCCTAATGCGATTGTAGGGTTTACGCACGCTTTGATCTCCAGCGAACCTGCTCTTCAAGGTCTTCATAGTAGTTTGCTGTCTTGTTTTCGATCACTGCATTTCATCTGAAAGATGGATAGGGCAACCGTTGAGAAGAAATGGCCCAAGCAAACCATTCTAAGGATGGTTGAGCATAGATTGATTTGATCTGCTGTCTGCGTTCTTACAACATCTAACATTCCTCAACGATCCATTTCTTGTCAGGCAGTTGATCAAGCCGAGAGCTTGGAAGTCCAGCTTCTGCATCCTGGTCTCTGTTCAAGGCTGGAGCAGCATAGACCGTAGAGTTTGAATTGGTTCCTGGGACAATGCTAACTCTTTTAGACCATTTCCCTAATTCTGGCAGCCGCACGCCTCATTTGTTTAGCAACAAAATCAGCTTCTTTCTGTTTTCCATCTTCATCAAGCGCATGATGAAGTGCAACCAAACTGCGAGGTTCAACGGCAGCAGAACTGCTTCCGCTCTCAATGAGTTTGTAGAAAAGCCGGAACGCATCTGAAGCTCTACCAGTTGTGCAAAGGCCATCCAGAACCGTACTGGATATCGACACGCCCAAATCATGACGCTTCTGCAAGCTAAACAAGGTAAGTTCGGCTGCCTCTGTGAACTTCTTTTCCTCGCAGAGGTCCGCGATTAATTTTTCCATCTTGATGTAATAGCCTTGGTCATATAGAGATGTGATGATTTTGTAAGCACGGTCATTTAGGCTGCTTTTGAACAATGCGTCAATCGTATTGGTCGAAAGATCCAAATTCTGGCGAATCTTCCTCTCTAGCATTATCTCAATCAAGTCTGCAGCTTCTTTTGCACAACCTTCTTTTTTCAGAAGTCCTAAAAGAACCGAGTGGAACGTGCTTGTGCTAGGCCGGAGACCACTGTTCAGCATCCTGTGTAGGGCCTCCCATGCAACCTTCATCCTTCCTTTCTGTGAAAATCCCTCTACGATGGCAATGTAGCATTCATCATCAGGCACAAGATCCCTCTTCAACATTGAGAGCACCAGCTGGTACCCTTCTTCAAAATCTCCCTCCTTGCAATGCCCTAGAATTAATGTCTTGAATGCAGCAAAGTCGACCTTGCTCCTCCGATCCAACAATTGCCCAAACAGCACCCTTGCTTTCTTTGCCTTCCCATTCTCACACAAGTACACAAAAACTGGGTTGTATGCCGCAATGAGCGGTACACAACCCCCTCGTTTCGTGAGCACCTCCTTTTCCAAAAGCTCATCCACAAGCGCCTCAGCCTTCACGAACTCCCTGTTCTCGCACAACGCCCTGATCACCGTGCTATAGCTTGCAGAGTCACGACTCACACGGAGCTCCGCCATTTGGCCGAACACCTCCATCGCCTCCCTGATCCGCCCTTCGCCGCAATGTGCGGACATCAGTGTGTTGAATGTGCACGTGTCTGGCTTAAACGAGTCTGTCTCCAGCAACCCCTTCACCAGTTCCATCCTGCCGGCCTCGCAGAACCCCTGGATCATCGTGTTGTAGGTGATCCTGTTCGGCGCCACACCATCCGCAGCCATCATGTTGAAGACCGCGAGCGCCTCGTCGGCCAGGCCCCTTACACAGTACGCCTTGATCATGGTCGTGTAAGTGATGACATTGGGAGACACAGAAGCTTTGCAATCCTTTTCTCCGACGCGCATTTTGTCGAACAGCTTGCGCGCGGCCTGCAGGTCACCGGCGCGGCATAGAGCGGAGAGCAGCGAGTTGTAGGAGATGGCGTCGGGGGCGAAGGCGTAGGTCTCCGGCAGGAAGCGGAAGAGCCTGACGAGTGCGGGAGGCGACGGGCGCGGGGAGGCGGTGGAGAGGCCGTGGAGGAGGGTGTTGAGGGTGGCGGCGTCGGGCGTGGCCCGTGGGGAGCGGAGGAAGGCGGCCAGGACGGCGTTGGCCGCGCGGGTGCGGCCGCGGCGGAGGAGCGCGGCGAGGAGGGAGTTGAAGGAGTGCGCGGTGGGCGCGGGGATGCGGCGGAAGAGGTCGGTGGCGGCGCGGACGCGGCCGGCGGCGGCGAGCGCGCGCAGGAGGGCGTTGAGGGCGTGGTTGGGGAGGAGGGTGAGCGGCGAGGGGAGGGAGCTGAGGTATTCGAGCGCCGGGCGCAGGTCGCGGGAGCGGAGGAGGAGGTGCAGCTTCCTCGCCGCCGCCACCGACGCGGGCTCCGGCTGCGCCGGCGGCTTCCCTGCCGTGCCCATTAGAACTGGTCAGCGCTGTGGCTACTGCTGTTTTTGCCAGTCTGTCTGTCCCCAATAATTAACTCGTGGCCGCGTTGAAAATGCACGCGACTTCCCACAACACCAAAGTACTATATTGCTATACAAAATTCTCTTTAAGAAGGAAGAGTACTATACTTTTTTTTAAAAAAGTTTCACTATTTTTAGAAAGTATGCTTGTATTCAAATCACGATATAATACAAAGCTTTAAACCCGAACGAGGATACCCTAACACATGCATAAAAAAAAAGAACAACATAGAGCACCCTCAAACAACCAGCAAAACGAGAAGACCTCCGGAGTTCTGTATCATCATCCTTTAACCTTGTGAGGAGACCACTGCAACAGAATAATCTGTATCTAGACCCTAGCAGGTCCTCGTCTCCAACCACGACATAATCACCGCCATGCTGCTCCCCAACTTCTTTGCCCAGGCGCCGAAAAGATAAGGACACACATGTGCATCCAACACGCCTGCACCAACCTTCGTCATCAACTTTGAGTACCGCTATATGCGCCTCTTTCAGATGGAAGAGAATTAGGATCCGGTTCCGGCGCCGCGACCGGGCGAACCGCCCGGGCAAAACGGAACATCCTTCCAGCAGCAACACAAAGAAGGAGGAAGAACAACAACAAAAACTTATACCAAGGAGGAAGAAGAATGTTTGTCTCCACACAACCACCACCCATCCGAGGACCAAACCGGTTAGTGCTGGTCAACCTCCAGACACCATAGCCCGCGACCTCAACGAGATCCGAGGATCCCCCACCTGTTAGCTCCTAGACGAAGGCAAGATCCCCGTCTGACCGTGAACGGAGCGCGGAGAACTTATCAGACGTGCCACCGCCACGACTCCCTCAACCCTAACCCTACCGATAACACACCAGATGCATAGATCCGAGGTTCCTCCTCCCTCCCGCCACTGGAGTGGCTGGCAGAGGGAGAGGGAACCAGCGGCGGAGCCGATGGCGCACAAAGGGATCCGTTGCTCACCTTGAGATCGCCTGGCTAACCAGCCTCGCTCGAAGCTTCTTTCACTCATTCATGACAATTATCGCATCTCTTACAAGCAGAGAAATCAAGTCCTTTGGAGCCAAGTCTACAAAAATACTAGGAAGGGAAAATCTAGCCCATTTTGCCAATTCATGCGCTACATGATTGAACCCCTAAAGCAGTGCTCATAACATGGCTAAAATATGAAGAAATGAAATAACAATCCTCAAAGACCACACTAGCCACAGAAGAAGAACTACCATCATGCATTGTGGTGATCATGTACAGATTATTCGAGTTGACCTCAATCTTGTTGCAGCCCATAGCTCGAGCAAGGTTTAGACCAAACCTCGAAGAGACCACCTCCCTTGTAAAATCATTGACAGAAGAATCAAGTTTCTTATTCGCAGCAGCAATCAAATCCCTTTACTATCTCTCAGGACATCCCCCACTGTTCCTTGCAACGAATCCGGATCAAACGCTGTATCGATATTGAGTTTGAAGAAAAAGGGTTTCCCCTCGCTTTATATTATAAAGCAACCATCACCAGTACATCAATATTGAGTTTAACATAATTCCATCTTGGCTTCAACCATCCTTCTGATCCCATCTCGCCTTAGGGGAGGCTGCGCTAGTAAAATTAACAACAAGTGCTTTGATTGGAAAAGAGATATTGTCTGCCTGTTGCATTTCTTCCCCATGATTGAATTTCCTTCGCTCCTCGTCGGTGTCAAAACCGGCAGATCTCGGGTAGGGGGTCCCGAACTATGCGTCTTAGGATCGAAGGTAACAGGAGACAGGGACACGATGTTTACCCAGGTCCGGGCCCTCTTAATGGAGGTAATACCCTACTTCCTACTTGATTGACTTTGATGAGTATAGAGGTTACAAGAGTTGATCTACTTCGAGATCGTAATGGCTAGACCCTATATGTCTAGCCTATATGATTATGATTACCCCTATGGACTAAACCCTCCGGTTTATAAAGACACCGGAGGGGCCTAGGTTTGTACAGAGTCGGTTTACAGAGGAAGGAATCTTCATATACGAATGCCAAGCTTGCCTTCCACGCCAAGGAGAGTGCCATCCGGACACGAGGGAGAGCCTTCCATCTTGTATCTTCAAGGCCCATGAGTCCAGCCCATGTCACATAGCCCGGAAGCCCAAGGACCCCCTAATACAGGACTCCCTCAGTAGCCCCCGAACCAATCTTCAATGACGATGCGTCCGGCATGCAAATTGTCTTCAGCATTGCAAGGCGGGTTCCTCCTCCGAATACTTCAAAGCATCTGAACCAAAGGACTGTATTCAGCCTTTACATCTTCGATCTTGGTAAGGCGAATTCTTCGAACAACTCAGCCTTACATTAAATGTTATACCCTTCGGCTTCTGTGCCATCGTCTCCTCGGCTTCCACGTGTCAGATGAATATGAAGGGTCCAAGTATTTTTACACATAACACCCGGGCCATGTAGGGAAGGCTGATGACCCGCAAGTATAGGGGATCTATCGTAGTCCTTTTGATAAGTAAGAGTGTCGAACCCAACGAGGAGCAGAAGGAAATGATAAGCGGTTTCCAGCAAGGTATTCTCTGCAAGTACTGAAATAAGTGGTAACAGATAGTTTTGTGATAGGATAATTTGTAACGAGCAACAAGTAACAAAAGTAAATAAAGTGCAGCAAGGTGGCCCAATCCTTTTTGTAGCAAAGGACAAGCCTGGACAAACTCTTATATAGAGGAAAGCGCTCCCGAGGACACATGGGAATATCATCAAGCTAGTTTTCATCACGTTCATATGATTCGCGTTCGGTACTTTGATAATTTGGTATGTGGGTGGACCGGTGCTTGGGTACTGCCCTTACTTGGACAAGCATCCCACTTATGATTAACCTCTATTGCAAGCATCCGCAACTACAACAAAAGTATTAAGGTAAACCTAACCATAGCATGAAACATATGGATCCAAATCAGGTCCTTACGAAGCAACACATAAACTAGGGTTTAAGCTTCTGTCACTCTAGCAACCCACCATCTACTTATTACTTCCCAATGCCTTCCTCTAGGCCCAAATAATGGTGAAGTGTCATGTAGTCGACGTTCACATAACACCACTAGAGGAGAGACAACATACATCTCATCAAAATATTGAACGAATACCAAATTCACATGACTACTAATAGCAAGACTTCTCCCATGTCCTCAGGAACAAACATAACTACTCACAAAGCATAAACATGTTCATAATCAGAGGGGTATTAATATGCATATAGGATCTGAACATATGATCTTCCATCAATTAAACCAACTAGCATCAACTACAAGGAGTAATTAACACTACTAGCAACCTACTAGCACCAATTCCGGACTTGGAGACAAGAATTGGATACAAGAGATGAACTAGGGTTTTGAGAGGAGATGGTGCTGATGAAGATGTTGATGGAGATTGCCTCTCCCGATGAGAGGAGCGCTGGTGATGACGATGGCGATGATTTCCCCGGCAGAACAGCTCCGCCAGAGCCCTAGATTGGTTCCGCCAAGGTTCCGCCTCGTGGCGGCGGAGTTTCGTCCGAGAAGATGGCTTGTTATTTTTTCCCATCGAAAGACTTCATATAGCAGAAGATGGCCATCGGAAGGCCACCAGGGGGCCCACGAGGTAGGGGAGCGCGCCCAGGGGGGTAGGGCGCGCCCCCACCCTCGTGGGCAGGGTGTGGCCCCCCTGGTGAATCTCTTCCACCGAGTATTTTTTATATATTCTGAAAACGTCTTCCGTGAAGTTTCAGGACTTTTGGAGCTGTGCAGAATAGGTCTCTAATATTTGCTCCTTTTCCAGCCCAGAATCCCAGCTGCCGGCATTCTCCCTCTTTATGTAAATCTTGTAAAATAAGAGAGAATAGGCATAAGTATTGTGACATAATGTGTAATAACAGCCCATAATGCAATAAATATCGATATAAAAGCATGATGCAAAATGGACGTATCAAAGGTGTCTACTTAAGGAGATTGAATCTCAGATGCCATTCCACACCAGGCGGAAAATCCTTAGAGCTTGCCACAAGAAACCGCGCAAACATGGCTAGCGCTCCCAGTTCTTCCTCCCACCCCCACGGCCCTGAAAAAGGCGATTGGGAGAGCTGCTCAGTATCTCATGCCCAGCTGACCACGCTCCAGACGTAGGTGTAGGAGATATGCCCTAGAGGCAATAATAAATGTTAATGACTATCTCCCGGTTCAAAATTATGTTTATGTTCCATGGTATAACTGCTATGGTTCTTGAGTCTACAATAACCACGAGGCTCGAAGGAAGACTCATATGCACGTGTGGAATAATAAACGATAAAATGTATTCCTAGTCTGGCCTCTAAGACTGGCTCAAGTGTTGCATGATGGTTCTGTTTTCCTGATCATGGGCATGTCTATGCCAGCAACCTTGAGGGCACAATGTTAAGAGAACATTTGTGCTGAATCGACCCGGATTGATGTTATGCTATGAGATTCTTTTCATCACAAATTTATGGTAATATCACAGAGATAGTTAATGTTTGCACAATTCCTTAGACCATGAGAGTATCGAGTTTCTTCATACTTGCTTCATGAACTTTGGGGTTTGTTAAACGTCATCCATAAATGGGTGGCTATTACGACGGCTTATGGGTTCATGGAAAAGTGTGTCAAGTAACTTGATAGCTCAAGATTGGGATTTGCTCCTCCGATGATGGAGAGATATTCTTGGGCCCTCTCGGTGTTACGGTATCCATCATCGTATGGCTAGACACGGTGTGATTTGATCACAGGGAAGCCGGAACACGGAAACGAGAAAAGAGAACAAAACCGGTAACGAGGTAACTTGCATGGTGGACAAATTGTTCGTCCATGGGGATGCAATAAATCTCACCTCGGGTGTTTGTGACATATCGTGAAGCAATAGGAATAGCTCACTGCAACTGGAGGTTCACTTGAATATTCATTCGTGTGGGTATAGGGGTCAATATGGGTGTCCATGGCTCCGATGTTGATCATTGATCGGAAGGGGTTCCGGGTCATGTCTATACTTCACCGAACCTATAGGGTCACACGCTTAAGGGTCATCTATCTGCTGAATACTAGACAGGGAGTCTGAGAGAAAATCACCGAAAAAGTTTCGGACACCGAAAAGTTTCGGACAGCGGAAAAGTTCCGCACAGAGAGGTCATCGGGTGAGTTTCGGTGAAACCGAAAAGTTTTTTCGGGATATACTATTAAGTCAAATTGGTTTTGTCACATGCCTGATAATTCTTGGAGGGTGCCAGAGTCATTCTGGAAACTTTCTGGAATTTTCCGGGATAAAAGCTGGAATTGCTCCTGAGCTGCCGAAACCACTTCAGATGCTTTTCGCAGATGAAAATCACTAATCCAAAAATGTTTCAGAACGCGTTGAACATTATTTTAGTGGGTACTGGAAATGTTCTAAGCCCACACAAATATTTTTAGTTCGAACAGATGCTGAACAATGTCGTCGTGAATAGTGAAAGTGCTTTTTGGGATATTTATGGAAAGCCACCTTTTGGGGCTTTTCCCAAAAGGCTTCTAGAAGGACTTGGGGATCAAGGAAACCCCTTTGGGGCCCCCATGAAGGTGGGACGTTGGAGGGTGCAGCTCCTCCATGGAGCTCCACTTGTCATCCCTTTATGCCCTTTATGCCCTTTTATGTGTGACATAAAGTGTGGGCATTTTGGGTTTTTCATGTTTCCCCCCACCCCTTGGGTTTTCCTATAAATAGAGGTGGAGAGGCACTCTCCATACTCACTCTTTCTCACATACAAGTGCCATTGCAATGATCTAGCTTCTCTCTCCCTCCCCGCAAAATAGTTTCGTAGAGCCGAAAGGCTGTCTGGGTTCCGGTGAGAACTAGTTCTGGACGGCGAAGCCCTGCCGGATAGATGACACCGTATGTGTGCAACTCTGTAGAGAGAGATTATAGTTTCGGTCTTAGTTTGAGAGTGCCTCTCGAAGGGCTGTCCGTGTGACCGTCTGAGTTTAGAAGGTCCTGCCGAAGGGCTGTCCGAGTGACCGTCTGGGTTTCGAAGGTCCTCTCGAAGGGCTGTCCGCGACACCGTCCGGGGGACTGTCCGACCGCCTCCCGGAGGGTTGTCCGAGGGGCAGATGAGGGTATACATCCTCACGGTTGGGAGGTTGTAAATCCTAGCTGCAGGGATCTGCATCGCCGATCGTCATCGACTCTACTTCTCGCTGCGCTACGAGTCGGTAACAAAAAAGATCAAACCTTGTATGCAGTCTCCATAGTGGTCCTAGGGTAGTGCGTAAGTTGGAATTTTTTTGTTTTCTGTCGCGTTACCCTACAGTGGCATCATGAGCCGTGCTATGCGTAGATGCAGGTTGCGATCTAGAATACATAGAGATGTATGGGTGTTGCACGATATAATTAGGTAATAGATGAGTTCTATTACTAAAAATTATTTGTGCGGGTAGTAGATGAAATCTGTTACCCGATGTTCTTGTTGCTTCCCTTGAATTTGCATAATCCTGATCTTGACGGCATGGTGGAATCTCACAAAGTTCTGGCAATCCGCGATCCTTTCATGCTGCTCCTGAGTAAGCCAATTGACAGATCAACGAAGTGCTAACAGTTCTTTGGGTTCCACCATAGTTAAAGAAAGATGGATGTTTCGCGGACCAAAGGGCAACATAGATATGATCTGCACGGTGGTCATGCGTATGACGAAGTTCGGTATGGGGCTCGAGATTTTATTATCTCGTGTTTCATACACCCCGCAAAGTTAATCTAGCGACTTGAATTATCATACTTGATGATGGACGTTGGTAGCTTCGGTTTGTTTCGAAACCTTAGAAGCCATGAATAACAAGTTTTTGCATGAACCGATTAGAGGCGTCTAACTTGGTTTTGCAAGAGGGTTTGCATGTGCATGTGATGTGGTATAGCAGTGCTCATAATAATTTGATTATGTATGAGATGACTATATAATGTAATTAACATGACCTGCATGTCATGATTCGGCATGATTGCTGGAGCCATATGATTGCACTTTAATGACCTACGTGTCAAACTTAAGTAATGCAATAATTTTATACACTATGGAGATAGCAATATTATCTGGTGCATCGACAAGGTGGTGGCAATCTTTGCAAAGGTGAACACCGACGCGAATGCCGAAGACGAAGAAATGAAAGACTTCTCCGTCAGAACGAGCTATACGATATCATGCTATTATGAATTTCCTGAGATGTTTATCCCTCTTGATGCACCCTTCTTGATTGCACAGTAGTCGCTTTTTATTAGGGTGATCTCTCACTTCAAAATATCAAAGTAGTTAGTGTTCACCCAAGTGTAGCACCGTTTGTAATTCGTATCTTTTCGGGGTGCGCCATATCCACATGGGTACGAACGAATCGAGAGGAATGAGGCGGGTGAGGTCAGACCTCGCAGCAAGATCACTTGGTTGTCTTTGATGTTCAGGAAGGATCGTCCTAAGCTCGGAACACACCCATTGAAAGATGAACAAGAGTCACATGGAGATGTGATCGGCAAGTTTGCCTACCAATTGAAATTCTCGTCATCAGTGATGTCCACATCAATGGCGTTGAATCAAAATGTGGGTCTTGTATCACTCATAATCAATTTTGAGACATATTGATTTGAGTGGGAGTGCACTGTTGAATTGACATGTTTAATTCTTAGTGCAATTAATTATGAACACTTTCTAACTGTTACTTGCAAAATAGTTGTAGAATGGCTCGCGTTTCCACCTTCCCTGTTAAAATTGAATAGCTGTTAAATATCTGGTTAAAACTTTACGATTGGTAACATAATGTGAGGATTGTCCTCAAAAGTGCCGAGAAGGACTTTGTCCTATCGCATGCTTTCCGTATACTCCCGCTAAACGCAATGGATGATGAGACTCTCATCCTTCGACCCAAAAGCTAGAATTCCATTGCGGTTAAGTGCAATATGTTTGCTTCCATGAAACTCGAACCTCGAAAGTTTGGGATAGTTATGTGATATTCATGGAATTGAAAATTAATTTTTAGATACAAACAAAGGCTGAAAGATATGAAATATCCAAAGCAATGTTTGTTTGCAAATTATTAGTAAAGTGTTTACTATGCATTAGACTGATAAGAGAGGGATCTAGAAGAATGCTTGTCATATGATGAAAGGTGAATAAAACAACAAGTTAAAGAGAAAGGAAGTGTCCAAAGGGTGTTAGTATGACTTACACGCCTAGGAAGTCCGGGGCTAACGCCACTCTTAAGTTGGGTGCTTCTTTTGCGAGTAGGAGAAATACTAAAAGTTAAACTGTTAGAAGTATAAAGGCAGAAAGAAAGATCACTGGAGTATCCAGCTCATGTATGAATGTCATACAAGTTTTTGATGTATAGAAGGTTGGTCAAAGATATAGTTCTTGGGAATTATGGTTAAACATATTAATCACTAATTCTTGGGTATTGTGAGTTAATCACAAAGATACCCGCTCGATTGCATTTTGTTGCGAATCAATGTAAGAGCTACTATGGCCTAAAAAGACTAGCCAGGAATGAGGTTTAATACGTGTTGGGAACATAGTAAAAGTTACTATACCTTCCATCGGTGTATTACCTATGTATTTTCTTTCATAATTCATTTTAGAGTTTCTCACACTCTAGCCCTTTGCATTAGGTATCTTGCAAGAAGGTTGTTCATAAGAGAACTTTTGATTTTTAGTATTACGAATAAACATAAGGGCCATACTTTCATTATGAATGAGATGTATGTTATGAAAAATGATATTAACATATTACCTCTGTGTTTCCTTTCATAATTCATTTTAGAGTTTCTTACACTCTAGCCCATTGCACAACGTTTATTGCAAAAGGGTTGTTCATAAAAGAACAATTGTTGTTCAGTATTATGAATAACATGAAGGGCCATGCTTCCATCGAAGATGGGATGTATGTTATGAATATTGATGGTAAAATGATACATCCATAACACTAACGCTAAATGTCGCAAGACTAAAACAATACCACACATGTGTGGCACTGCATTTGGTCACATTTGAGAAACCCGCATGAAAAAATTCCATTATGATGGATTTTGAAGTCGTTTGATTTTGAATCACGTGACACTTGCAACTTTCCTCCAAAAAGTGAAGTGACTGAAATACCGTTCAAAGGCCATAAGGAACGAGCAACAAACTTATTGGTGATCATACATTTTGATGTGTGTAGTTCAATAAATGTTGTTGCAAGTAGTGGATTTATCTATCTTCAGAAATGACTCAAGTAGATATATGGATATTTGCTTGAGGAGACGTAAGTCTGGATCTTTTGAAATCATTCGAAAGGTTTTCAAAAATGAAGTAGAAGTTATTGTAACAAGAAAATTATGTTTCTGAAATTTGATTGCAGAAAGGAATATTTGAGTTACAAGTTTAGCGAATGTCTGATGAGTTGTGAAAAGAGTTTCATAACTTACACCTCCTGGAACACCACTATGAGTGGAAAGTCCGTGAATATGTAATCGAACCATTTATGACATGGTAAGATCAAAGATGACATAAATAAATTTGCCATTATCATTTTTAAAGAGTAATGCTTTAGAGACTGCGGCTTTTACACTGAAAAGAGCTCCATCAGGTCTGTTGAAATGACGACATGGTATGGTACGCCCAACCATGTTATATCTTTTCTTAACATTTGGAATATGGGGCTTGTGTAAAAGGTTACAAACCTATTCCAAATCAGACAAGTTCTACTTTGTAAGTTATCCCAAGTCATTGGGTATTCCCCCACCACTATACCGAGGCAAAGGTTTTTTTCCACAAAACGGTATGCTTTTAAAGAGAATAGTTCTTACAAAACGGTAAGTGGGAGGACAGTGCAACTCGATGAGATAACATGTATCTTCGTCATCAGGTCAAAGGAAAGGAACCTTGGAAGTGATTCCAGAGTTTCCTACTATGACTGATATGGAAGCCTCTACATGAGATGTATGGACTTCGGTCGAACTTGCAGCTGAACAACGTAGGCAAAGCTCGTGCAAACCTCTCAGGTGCGCAAACGAGATATTGTTGTTAGACAATAGTATACCTACAATACACAAGGAAGCGTTGATGGGCCTTGACTTCGGAATTGGCTAAATGCCAATATAATCCGAGATAGTTTCCATAAATGATTCAAGATTTAAATCTTGATAAACCCTCTGAAAGACTTATAGTCTAATGGATTGTAATGGGACTATAAACTGATATGGGTAAGAATGTTTTATCCATTAAGCTCGACTTGTTGCAACAACAAGTTCAAGGAGTTGACTACAATGAGATTGCCTCACCGTAGCAATGCTTAAAGTCGGTTCGGGTTAAACTAGCAATTAATACATATTTCAAACATGAGATATGAAACATGGATGCCAAAAGAATTTCCATGAAATGGAAATACAACCTAGGACTTGTATGTGATACAATCCAAAGTATTTTGCCAGTCCAGAGGATGCTAGTAAGTATGCTAGCTTCAGAGTTCCAGCAATGGAAAGAAGAGAGCAAAATGGAGTTGGAATCTTCGTTTTTGATGGAATGGTCAAAGGGGTTTGGCTTCATCTATGGGTAAGGAAGATGCTTGTGGTTTCAAGAAAGTAAGTGGGAGCATAATAATATTTCTAAAAACCTTGTGTGCTTGACACATTGTTATTTGGAAATAAATTTCTTGACACGAATTAAGACTTCATTTGAAAATAGTTTTCCGATGAAGTGCTTGGGCTAAATAGCCTTGATATTAGGCATATTGATCCATGGAGATAGATTTACCTAATAGGGCTGAGCAAAAATACATATTGACAAGTTGCTAAAACCGTTTAGCACTAAGAATGACAAGGAGTGATTCTTGCCGAAGTCACATGGAAAGAGTTTTTGCAAGAATCAGTGTCCCAAAACACTGATGAGCAAAATACATGATGGAGATTCCACACACTCCTATGTTTGGATTAATCATGTATTCCATGGTATGTAAAACAACCAGATATGTCCAATACTCCCAAGCTGTTGCGAGTATAGATACCAAAGTGATCAAAAGTATTGATCATGGGACAATAGTGAAAAAGGATCATTGAGTACTAAAGTAGCACTGATGACATGTTTTCTCGCAAGTGGAGATCATGACGAGTTTGTTGTAAAAGGTTACATTGATACAATCTTCATCATTGTCCATGCAATTTTTGATTTAAATTGAGGGTTTTGTGTAACACACAATATGGTGGTGCAGTTAGTTGGAAATTGTTCCAAACAAGTTACTATGGCGAATTCTATAACAGAGGCGAAGTATGTTGCCGCTTTAGAAGCGACAAAGACAAATATGTTGAATCATATAGTTCATTCATGAACTTAGTATGGTTCCAAGAAGGCTTTGGTCGGTGGGACACTATTGCAGATAGTTGCTCCATAACTCAGTCTGAGGAATCAGGTTTCGACCAATGATTTACATATATACAAAGCCAAGTCTACACAAAATATGAATTTTGTGAAAGCGTGAAAATGCGAGGATATGCAGAGATACACCGAGCTGAAGTTGTCAGATCCGATGGAAATCAGGCTATACCACATGCGAAGCATTTTTTACACCAGTATGCCATAGGTGTAAAGTGCATTAGCATTAACTAGATTATTGACTCTAGTGCAAGTGGGAATCCGTAGGAGATATGCCCTAAAGGCAATAATAAATGTTATTGATTATCTCCCGGTTCATAATTATGTTTATGTTCCATGCTATAACTGCTATGGTTCTCGAGTCTACAATAACCACGAGGCTCGGAGGAAGACTCATATGCACGTGTGGAATAATAAACGGTAAAATGTATTCCTAGTCTGGCCTCTAAGACTGGCTCAAGTGTTGCATGATGGTTCTGTTTTCCTGATCATGGGCATGTCTATGCCAGCAACCTTGAAGGCACAATGTTAAGAGAACATTTGTGTTGAATCAACCCGGATTGATGTTATGCTATGAGATTCTTTTCGTCACAAGTTTATGGTTAATATCACATAGATAGTTAATGTTTGCACAATTTGTTAGACCATGAGAGTATCGAGTTTCTTCATACTTGCTTCATGAACTTTGGGGTTTGTTAAATGTCATCCGTAAATGGGTGGCTATTACGACGGCTTACGGGTTCATGGAAAAGTGTGTCAAGTAACTTGATAGCTCAATATTGTGATTTGCTCCTCCGACGATGGAGAGGTACTCTTGGGCCCTCTCGGTGTTACGGTATCCATCATCATCTGGCGAGACACAGTGTGATTTGATCACAGGGAAGCCGGAACACGGAAACGAGAAAAGAGAACAAAACCGGTAACGAGGTAACTTGCATGGTGGAAAAATTGTTCGTCCATGAGGATGCAATAAATCTCACCTTGGGTGTTTGTGACATATCATGAAGCAACAGGAATAACTCACTACAACTGGAGGTTCACTCGAATATTCATTCGTGTGGGTATAGGGGTCAATATGGGTGTCCATGGCTCCGATGTTGATCATTGATCGGAAGGGGTTCCGGGTCATGTCTATACTTCACCGAACCTATAGGGTCACATGCTTAAGGGTCATCTATCTGCTGAATACTAGACAGGGAGTCTGAGAGAAAATCACCGAAAAAGTTTCAGACACCGAAAAGTTTCGGACAGCGGAAAAGTTCCGCAGAGAGAGGTCATCGGATGAGTTTCGGTGAAACCGAAAAGTTTTTTTGGGATATACTATTAAGTCAAATTGGTTTCGGCACATGCCTGATAATTCTTGGAGGGTGCTAGAGCCATTCTAGAAACTTTCTGGAATTTTCCGGGATAAAAGCTGGAATTGCTCCGGAGCTGCTGAAACCACTTCAGATGCTTTTCGCAAATGAAAATCACTAATCCGGAAATGTTTCAGAATGCGTTGAAAATTATTTTAGTGGGTACTGGAAATGTTCTATGCCCACATTAATATTTTCAGTTCGAACGAACACTGAAAAATGTGTCGTGAATAGTGAAAGTGGTTTTTGGGATATTTATGGAAAGCCACCTTTTGGGGCTTTTCCCAAAAGTCTTCTAGAAGGACTTGGGGATCAAGGAACCCCCTTTGGGGGCCCCCATGAAGGTGGGACGTTGGAGGGTACAGCTCCTCCATGGAGCTCCACTTGTCATCCCTTTATGCCCTTTATGCCCTTTTATGTGTGACATAAAGTGTGGGCATTTTGGGTTTCTCATGTTTCCCCCTACCCCTTGCGTTTTCCTATAAATAGAGTGAAGGAAATATGCCCTAGAGGCAATAATAAAGTTATTATTTATTTCCTTATATCATGATAAATGTTTATTATTCATGCTAGAATTGTATTAACCGGAAACATAATACATGTGTGAATACATAGACAAACAGAGTGTCACTAGTATGCCTCTACTTGACTAGCTCGTTAATCGAAGATGGTTATGTTTCCTAACCATAAACAAAAGAGTTGTTATTTGATTAATGGGATCACATCATTAGGTGAATGATCTGATTGACATGACCCATTCCATTAGCTTAGCACCCGATCGTTTAGTATGTTGCTATTGCTTTCTTCATGACTTATACATGTTCCTATGACTATGAGATTATGCAACTCCCGTTTACCGGAGGAACACTTTGTGTGCTACCAAATGTCACAACGTAACTGGGTGATTATAAAGGTGCTCTACAGGTGTCTCCAAAGGTACATGTTGGGTTGGCGTATTTCAAGATTAGGATTTGTCACTCCGATTGTCGGAGAGGTATCTCTGGGCCCTCTCGGTAATGCACATCACATAAGCCTTGCAAGCATTGCAACTAATGAGTTAGTTGTGAGATGATGTATTACGGAACGAGTAAAGAGACTTGCCGGTAACGAGATTGAACTAGGTATTGAGATATCGATGATCGAATCTCGGGTAAGTAACATACCGATGACAAAGGGAACAACGTATGTTGTTATGCGGTTTGACCGATAAAGATCTTCGTAGAATGTGTAGGAGCCAATATGAGCATCCAGGTTCCACTATTGGTTATTGACCGGAGACGTGTCTCGGTCATGTCTACATTGTTCTCGAACCCGTAGGGTCTGCACGCTTAAGGTTTCTATGACAGTTATATTATGAGTTTATGAGTTTTGATGTACCGAAGTTAGTTTGGAGTCCCGGATGTGATCACGGACATGACGAGGAGTCTCGAAATGGTCGAGACATAAAGATTGATATATTGGACGACTATATTCGGACACCGGAAGTGTTCCGGGGAAGTTTCGGATAAAACCGGAGCACCGGGGGGTTACCGGAACCCCCCGGGGGGTTAATGGGCCTCATGGGCCTAAAGTGGAGAAGAGGAGAGGCTGCCAGGGCAGGCTGCACGCCCCCTCTCCCCCTAGTCCAAATTGGTCAAGGAGGGAGGGGCGGCGCCCCCCCTTTTTCCTTCTCTCCTTCCCCCTCTCCTACTTGGACAAGGAAAGGGAGGGGAGTCCTACTCCCGGTAGGAGTAGGACTCCTCCTGCGCGCCTCCTACTAGGGCCGGCCGCACCCCCCCTTGGATCCTTTATATATGGAGGCAAGGGGCACCCCTAGAAACACAAGTTGATCCACGTGATCATATTCTTAGCCGTGTGCGGCGCCCCCTTCCACCATAGTCCTCGATAATATTGTAGCGGTGCTTAGGCGAAGCCCTGCGACAGTAGTACATCAAGATCGTCACCACGCCGTCGTGCTGACGGAACTCTTCCCCGACACTTTGCTGGATCGGAGTCCGGGGATCGTCATCGAGCTGAACGTGTGCTAGAACTCGGAGGTGCCGTAGTTTCGGTGCTTGATCGGTCGGGCCGTGAAGACGTACGACTACATCAACCAAGTTAACGCTTCCGTTGTCGATCTACAAGGGTACGTAGATCGCACTCTCCTCTCGTTGCTATGCATCACCATGATCTTGCGTGTGCGTAGGAATTTTTTTGAAATTACTACGAAACCCATCATAGAGTTGGAGAGGCAGTCTCCACACTCACTCTTTCTCACATACAAGTGCCATTGCAATGATCTGGCTTCTCTCTCCCTCCTTGCGAAATAGTTTCATAAAGCCGAAAGGCTGTCTGGGTTCCGGTGGGAACTAGTTCTGGACGGCGAAGCCCTGCCGGATAGATGACACCGTATGTGCGCAACTCTGTAGAGAGAGATCGTAGTTTTGGTCTTAGTTTGAGAGGTCCTCCCGAAGGGCTGTCTGCGACACCGTCCGGGGGACTGTCCGACCGCCTCCTGGAGGGCTATCCGAAGGGCAGATGAGGGTATACATCCTCGCGGTTGGGAGGTTGTAAATCCTAGCTGCGGGGATCTACACCGCCGATCGTCATCAACTCTACTTCCCGCTGCGCTACGAGTCGGTAACGAAAAAGATCAAAGCTTGTATGTAGTCTCCATAGTGGTCCTAGGCTAGTGCGTAAGTCGGATTTTTTTTTGTTTTCTGCCGCGTTACCCTACAGTAGGGATATCTTCCTCCCACGGATCTAGTCCCCGTTTGGGCAGGATTAACTTCCATCAACCGCTTAGCCCTAACGGAAAACTTCCCCAATCCTACCGAGGGGGAGCGAGTGTGCTTCATTTCCTTTATACTAAGAGGCGTTGGATTTCCAATCCATCCCTTCCTCCGAGGTCTCCTGGATTATTATGGCCTCCAACTGCACAATCTCACGCTGGGCTCCATTCTGCACATCGCAGGCTCTGTCGTTCTTTGCGAGCTGTTCCTAGGCTGCGAGGCCCACTTTGAGTTATGGAGGAAACTTTTCTGCCTCGTCGCTCGCTCCCAAAAGGGATCCATATTCGAGGTGGGTGACACCAAAGTGTGGCGCATAGCCGGGATAGGATACCTGTCCGGCACTCCGAAGAAGGCATCCGAAGAGTGGCCCTTGGAGTGGTTTTTTATCGAAGACATTGTTCTCCCAGATTCGATCAGACGGGGCCTTCCCGAATTTTCCAGCACTCCGTTAAGGAAACGCCATAGCTAGCGCCCCCGGAGCCTCGAGGAGGAAGACATTGCAGAGGTCAAAAAGTTAATGAGCAAGATAAAGACACTTGCCCAGTCCGGACTATCGATAATCGAGGTAATGGCAATTTCAATAGCACGAGGCGTCCAACCACTCCAATCAAGAGGACTCCCCATGTGGCACTACAACAGGGAAGATGACGCATCGCGCTGTGGGCGCAAGGGTTCGGACAACTTTTTTTTGACAAAAAGACTATAAGGAAACCCCATACAGTATAATTGGTGCAACAAACTGAAATTGCAAGTACCATGCCTTGAACCTAGGTGGGTGGGAAGGCATCATCCCCTTCCCACCACTAGGCTATGCCTTAGTCTGCTTCGGACAACTTTGCCGCCTTGGCCACCATGTTGGCTGATCTTTACAAAGGGGAAAAAGAGGAGTTCACTCACCTTAAGTGCCGAGAGGGCTTTTCTATGTACAACCCTCCTAGTTGGGTGAGCTTTCTATCTGTAACCTTACTCAATCCTCTTCCTGAGTCGTGCCTAGTTAAACTCAACCCGACCATTTTTAACAGGAATGGAGGAAGGTTACCGCGGGGATCTATAGCCCCACTCCATAGCCGGAGGACCATATTCAGGACCTGGATCCCGGATTTGAAGAGGATCCGAATATATTCGTGGAGCTCAAGGAGGGGGTCTTCTATCAGGCGAGCTACAACGGCATAGAAGTGGCCATTGTAGTCGATTACCCCGGACTTCTCCCTTCTTCCCACGTAAGTACCTAGGGGGCGTCTTCTCCCAAAGAGTTTTTCCACTGCGCCTCACCCACTGCACTGTCTCGTGCTTCAAAGAGGCGGCGCTCGTCTCGCCACGCCGCATCAGGATCGTTCCTTAAGAAGGAGACGCCTACACCGGGCGGGTCTTCGAAAAGAAAGCCGGACGACGATACTTCCAAGCCCCTACCTTCATCCAAAAGGTAAGGTTTTTTAATACACTCTGTGGCAATTATATCGAATTGTGATGTTCTCTGTTGTGCCATATTTTAGGAAGAGAATTCACCGGACTGTATCCGGAAACCTCGCCGGACATGCATCCACCAATCCGACCCGGACCCTGCCTCCAGGGCTAGAGTTAATACGGGTGCAAGCCGGATTGTCCTCTCTTCGAAGATTCGGATAACGTGTCTGTCACCAACTCTGAAGTGGAGAGTGCAATGAACCATCGGTGCCGGAGGGAAGCTATGTGCGAACCCAACTTTACTGAAGAGGCATTCAATGCCTTCAGCTCGGCGGATGCATACATCCGAGATGCTCGGGATGTGCTTGCTGGAGCCACTTAACAACTTTCAAAGGATATGCGGGTAAGATCATATTGTGTAGATTAATAATCATATACAAGTAGCCCCCGAGACTTGAAATAGTTGAAGCAACTGATTTTAAGGATCATTGTATAATCAGGTACTCATGGAGAAGAACAGTATGCTGTCTCAGGAACTGGAAAAGTGTCGAACCCAGCTAACTACTATTACCGCCGAACTAGAGAAGTCCAAGGAGGCACCGACTGGTAATGTCCCCTTCTATCCGGAAAATGTAATCATGTGCCAGTAATGTTTATTCAAATAAACACCATTGTATTTATGATGGCAGGATCGTCGGATCAGCTAGAAGAGAAACTAAAGGCCGTGCAGGCGGATAAACAACATGCCAAAAGGCAAGAGGCCACTGTTCAACGTGTACTGACACGGACCAAGGATGAGAAGAACAAGCTGCAGAACGCCAACACCCAGCTAGGCGAAGAGCTGAAAGACGTGCTGGCCCAACTGGCAGACGCCTTGAAGGAGAACCGAAAGCTGAGAGGCGGCATATTCAGTATGCCTTTTGACTTACTTTCGCACAGTTCGCTAATGCGAATCTTAACAAGTATATTTCTATAGGTGTGCTGACTGGGCGGCCCGAAGAAGAAATGTCTGGCTTTCAAGGAGACCTGCTACAAGAGCTGTCCAAGGTGCGCGAGCGAGCTCGGAAGGCAATGAGAAACATCGCTAAGGATTTATGGCCCGCTGATTCTCCTCCAGTAAGTATGGAGGAACTCATGAATTTATTCAAGGGAGCTCGACACCGTTTTGGGCTATGGAAGATATCAGCATGCCAAGAAGGTGCTCGGGAAGCCTGGGCCATGGTGAAAACACGGTACACCGGACTTGATCCAAATCATATGGCGCGGGTCGGACCTCAAGGATCCGATGGACAGGAAATTCTGGTTAGCCTGGTGTACGACCAAGTGAAGATGGCCGCCAAGTATTCACAACAGGATTGTAAGCTAGACAGCCTGTTAGAGGGTCTAGAGAAAGAAGAAGTTTTTGAGTCCAAGTAGCAATGTACTTTTATCGACAAACTTGTCTCCAAACGAATTTGTAAAACTATTGTCATGGCAGACTTTCTACTTCGACCTCCGAAAACCCGAGGTTTGGAGTGTTTCTGAATACTATACCGTAGGTAAACACCAAAGTATGTTCCGAACCAGGCAGTCCGGTCATAGTTGCTTGAACAGACAAGTTGTATTTGGGGAGTTATGTTATATTACATTTGATTGTAAGAAACATCTTCCAGAGAGAATAGTTCCATTAAGGATTCCTTTCCCTGGGCCAGCATGCGGTATTTTTTGTGCATACTGCATCTGTGATGCTAAAAATCATAGTACACGTTATAATATGGGGGTTTTGTATTGCAACGAGGGCAGTTCGTCTTTTGCTCGCCGACCAATTATATTCCCTTAAGAACGCTAGCTTTCGGCTTCACTCATCTGAGGTACACGTCCGGATGACCCGACTGTAACAATCGTAGAGGTGCTTCGTTTATGCCCTAGTCGAACAAGCGGGAAACATAGGGCATAAGCACAGGAGCCGGGTAACCCAGCTTGGCAAAAACTTAAGTTATAAAGGTGCATATAATGGTGAAGAAAAGACATATATGAGTAGATGACACATATATACGGTGAGCTTGATGCTCGGAAAATAATAATAAGCTTCTTCTGAAAAGAAGCCCCCAGGTATTGTGGGGTATGTACATTTAAGGATGTATACCCCTCAGGTGTGCGATTTATCCGCACACGGTCTAGAAGTTGTGTAAAAACGAAAACAAGAAGGAGAGAAAGAAAAGAAAGGTGACGAACAACGAGTTTAGGCGCAGAATCTTCGGAGTCTGGTAGCGTTCCATGGGTTCGGCTCAAAACGATTGTCCGATCCATTGCGAAGGCGATAGGCTCCTCTAGTGAGAACTTCATCTATAATGAAGGGACCCTCCCATTTGGGCTTGAGCTTGTCCTTTTTCTTCTCTGGTAGGCGTAGAACGAGTTCTACGACATTATAAGTCTTGGACCGCACTTCTCTGCTTTGGTATCTCTGAGCTTGTTGTTGGTAAAATGCCGAACGAGCTTTTGTGACGTCGCGCTCCTCCTCCAGGCCATCTAAGTCATCTTCCCGATCAAGCTCGGCCTCTCTCTCTCTCTTCGTACATACGTACTCGAGGTGAGTTGTGAATAATATCGCAGGGCAAGACGACCTCTGCGCCGTACACCATGAAGAACAGTGTGTATCTGGTCGTGCGATTGGGTGTGGTCCCCAGACCCTAGAGTACGGAGTCGAGCTCCTCAACCCAGTGTTTATCTGACTTCTTTAAGGATCGCACTAGTCTGGGTTTAATGCCCCTCATGATCAGGCCATTGGCCTATTCGACTTGACCATTTGTTTTAGGATGACAGATGGAGGCATAATCGAGCTTAATGCCCACATTAGCACACCAGGTTTTTACCTCATCGGCTGTGAAGTTAGAGCCGTTATCGGTGATGATGCTGTGTGGGACACCATAACGGTGTACGACACCGGATATGAAATCTATTACTGGTCCGGCTTCGGCCATTTAACTGGCTTGGCCTCTATCCACTTAGTGAATTTATCCACCATGAGTAACAGATATTTCTTCTTATGGCTTCCCCCTTTAAGGGGTCCGACCATGTGAAGCCCCCAAACCGCAAAAGGCCAAGTAATGGGGATTGTTTGTAGGGAGGTAGGCGGCATATGGCTTTGATTAGCGAAAAGCTGACATCCTACACAACGTTGGACAAGGTCTTGTGCATCTGCTCGGGCCGTAGGCCAGAAAGAGCCAGAACGGAAGGCCTTACTTACAAGGGCTCGAGCTGTGGCATGATGACCGCCGAGACCAGTGTGGATTTCGGCCAAGAGCTGCCGCCCTTCTTCTTTGGAGATACATCTTTGAAGGACTCCGGTAGTACTTTTCTTGTAGAGCTCTCCTTCATAAACCTTGTAGGCTTTCGATCGTTGAATGATGCATCGAGCCTCATTCTGGTCCTCAGGGAGCTCTCGCCTATTAAGGTAGGCCAGGAAGGGTTCGGTCCATGGGGTTATCACTGCCATGATTACATGGGCCGATGGTGTTATTTCAGTGGCCGAGCCCCCGATGATATCGGGATTGTGTTCGGAATCTGGGGGTATGATCGGATCCAGACTGCTGCTGCCGCTCTCGTCCTGCCATACCACAGATGGTTTGAAAAGCCTCTCCACAAAGGTATTAGGCGGGACGGGGTCGCACTTAGTGCCCATGCAAGCAAGGATGTCCACCGCTTGATTACTATCTCGTGCCACGTGATGAAACTCGAGCCCCTCAAACCGAGCTGATATTTTGAGTACAACGTTATGGTAAGCCGCCATCTTTGGATCTTTGGCATTGAATTCTCCATTTATTTGGGATATTGCAAGGTTTGAATCCCCGCGTACCTCAAGGCATTGTTTGCCCATGGAGACGGCCATCCGAAGACCATGCAATAGGGCCTCATATTCGGCTGTGTTATTGGAGTCTGTATACAATATTTGGAGCACATAACGGATTGTGTCTCCTGTGGGGGATGTCAGGACGACACCGACCCCAAGTCCGGCTAGCATTTTAGAGCCGTCGAAGTGCATCACCCAGTTGGAATATGTGCCGTATTCTTTAGGTATTTCAGCCTCTGTCCATTCAGCGACGAAGTCAGCCAACACCTGAGATTTAATGGCTCGGTGTGGCTTATATGTTATTTCAAACAGTAAGAGCTCAATAGCCCATTTGGCAATCCGGCCAGCGGCGTCCCGGTTGTTTATAATATCATTGAGTGGTACTTCTGAAGCCACCGTGATCGAGCACTCTTGAAAGTAGTGCCGCAGCTTGCGGGATGTCATAAAGACATCATATGCCATCTTCTGATAATGCGGGTATCGGGATTTGCATGGTGTAAGGACCGTCGATACATAGTATACTGGTTTTTGAAGTGGGAATTTATGTCCCTCTTCCTCTCGTTCGACGACAAGCACCGCACTCACCACCTGATGTGTTGCAGATATATACAGTAACATGGGTTCGCCGACGTTTGGCGCGGCCAGGATTGGGTTGCTTGCTAACAAAGCCTTTATTTCTTCCAGTCCGGCCGTTGCAGCACCCGTCCACGCGAAGTGGTCGGTGCGTCGGAGCAGGCGATACAATGGCAATGCCTTTTCTCCTAATCTGGAGATGAAGCGGCTCAAAGCTGCCGCGCACCCGGCTAATTTTTGGACCTACTTGAGGTCAGTTGGTGTTGCCAATTGTGACAGGGCTCGGATTTTAGCTGGGTTTGCCTCAATTCTTCTATTGGATACAATGAACCTGAGTAGTTTGCCAGCGGGAACGCTGAAAAAATGCACTTTTCCGGATTGAGCCGTATGTCATATCTTCAAAGGTATGTTTGAATCATGTGTCAGTATGTGGCGCTGGCGTTCTTGAGCCCGAAGGGCATGGTGTTGAAGTAGAAGGCCCGTACGGGGCGATGAATGCCGTTGCGGCTTGGTCGGATTCCTTCATCTTGATTTGATGGTATCCGGAGTATGCGTCGAGGAAGCACAGTGAGTCGTGTCCTGCGGTTGCATCAATAATCTGGTCGATGCGAGGTAGTGGGATGGGATCCTTAGGGCAGGGTTTATTAAGGTCTTTGTAGTCGACACACAAGCACCAGGACTTGTCCTTCTTCGGCACCATGACCAGGTTTGCTAGCCGGTCCGGGTGTTTGATCTCTCTGATAAATTCGGCTTCGAGTAGCTTGGCTAGCTCCTCACCCATAGCCTGTCGTTTGGGTTCGGAAAATCGCTGTAGTGTTTGCTTGACTGGTTTGTATCCCTTCAGTATATTGAGACTATGTTCGGCCAGCACAAGTGGGATTCCTGGCATATTCGAGGGGTGCCAGGCGAAGATGTCCCAATTCTCGCACAAGAACGCGTGTAATGCGGCGTTGACCGTCGGGTCCAGCTGTGCCCCAATGGAAGCTGTTTTCTTGGGATCCGTCGGGTGGACTTGAAATTTGACTATCTCGTTTGCTGGCTTGAAAGGGGTGGATTTAGGCCTTTTATCAAGAATCATGTCGTCTCTATCCACTGTGGAACGCAGAGCGGTGAGCTCCTCAGCCGCTAGGGCTTCGGACAGTGCCTCAAGGGCCAGGGATGCGGTTTTATTTTCGGCGCGGAGTACTATGTCTGGATCACTGGAGATAGTGATAACACCATTGGGCCCGGGCATTTTGAGCTTCATGTACCCGCAATGAGGTATTTCTTGAAAGCGTGTGAATGCATCTCGCCCTAACAGGGCATGATATCCGCTGTTGAAAGGGGCCACCTAGAAGATTATCTCTTCAGACCTATAGTTCTCTGGTGTGCGGAATACCACATCCAGTTTAATTTTCCCTGAGCATCTTGCTTCCCTGCTGGGGATGATTCCTCTAAAGGATGTATTGCTCTGCTCAATGCAACTCCCGTCTATTTGCATTTTATTGAGCGTGTCCTCATAGATGAGGTTCAGTCCGCTGCCACCGTTCATTAACACTTTAGTGAGCCGAAAGCCGTCCACGATTGGGTTTAGGACCAAAGCGGCTGGTGCCCGGACTGAGCGGGACCTTGTTTTGTCATCGGCATTGAAAGTAACCGCCGTATCGTTCCAAGGGTTTATTGCTGCTATTTGGCAGACTTCGACGAGGTCGCGGAGCGCTGATACGTCTCCAACGTATCTACTTTTCCAAACACTTTTGCCCTTGTTTTGGACTCTAACTTGCATGATTTGAATGGAACTAACCCGGACTGATGCCATTTTCAGCAGAATTACCATGGTGTTATTTTTGTGCAGAAATAAAAGTTCTCAGAATGACCTGAAAATCAACGAAGAATATTTTTGTAATATATAAAAATACTGGCAAAAGAATCAAGGCCAGGGGCCCACACCCTGTCCACGAGGGTGGGGGCGCGCCTACCCCCTGGGCGCGCCCCCTGCCTTGTGGGCCCCCTGGTGCTCCACCGACCTCAACTCCAACTCCATATATTCATGTTTGGGGAGAAAAAAAATCAGGGAGAAGGATTCATCGTGTTTTATGATACGGAGCCGCCGCCAAGCCCTAATCTCTCTCGGGAGGGCTGATCTGGAGTCCGTTCGGGGCTCCGGAGAGGGGAATCCATCGCCATGGTCATCATCAACCTTCCTCTATCACCAATTTCATGATGCTCACCGCCGTGCGTGAGTAATTCCATCGTAGGATTGCTGGACGGTGATGGGTTGGATGAGATTTATCATGTAACCGAGTTAGTTTTGTTAGGGTTTGATCCCTAGTATCCACTATGTTCTGAGATTGCTGTTGCTATGACTTTGCTATGCTTAATGCTTGTCACTAGGGCCCGAGTGCCATGATTTCAGATCTGAACCTATTATGTTTTCATGAATATATGTGAGTTCTTGATCCTATCTTGCAAGTCTATAGTCACCTATTATGTGTTATGATCCTTTAACCCCGAAGTGACAATAATCGAGATACTTACCGGCGATGACCGTAGTTTGAGGAGTTCATGTATTCACTAAGTGTTAATGCTTTGGTCTGGTACTCTATTAAAAGGATGCCTTAATATCCCTTAGTTTCCAATAGGACCCCGCTGCCACGAGAGGGTAGGACAAAAGATTTCATGCAAGTTCTTTTCCATAAGCACGTATGACTATATTCGGAATACATGCCAACTTTACATTGATGAACTGGAGCTAGTTCTGTGTCACCCTATGTTATAACTATTGCATGAGGAATTGCATCCGACATAATTATCCATCACTGATCCATTGCCTCCGAGCTTTTCACATATTGTTCTTCTCTTATTTACTTTTCCGTTGCTACTATTACAATCACTATAAAACCAAAACTATTACTTTCGCTATTGTTACCGCTATTATCATATTACTTTGCTACTAAATACTTTGCTGCAGATATTAAGTTTGCAGGTGTGGTTGAATTGACAACTCAGCTGCTAATACTTGAGAATATTCTTTGGCTCCCCTTGTGTCGAATCAATAAATTTGGGTTGAATACTCTACCCTCGAAAACTGTTGTGATCCCCTATACTTGTGGATTATCAAGAGTATTTTCTGGCGCCGTTGCCAGGGAGCATAGCTCTATTCTTTGAGTCACTTGGGATTTATATCTGCTGCTCACTATGAAGAACTTGAAAGATAAAAGAACCAAGATTTTCCCTCAACTACGAGGGGAGGTAAGGAACTGCCATCTAGCTCTGCACTTGATTCACCTTCTGTTTTGAGTAAACTTGCGACACCTACTCCTGCTATTCATTCTGATATGTCGCATGTTATTGATGATGCCACTTCTGCTTTGCATGATACTTATGATGAAACTACTTCTATGCTTGATAATACTGTGCCACTAGGTGAATTTCTTGATGAACAACTTGCTAGGGTTAGAGAGAATGAAATTATTGAAACTGATAATATTGATGAAAGTGATGATGAAGATTCTCCCCCTAGATATGAATTGCTTGTTGTTCCTGAAGGTTATGTTATGGACAAAGAAACTGCTAGAGACTTCTTAGCTTGCAATGATAGATCTGATCTTAAGAAATTATTAGTTAAACTTAAAGAAAAGTCTTTGAATGCTAGAATGAAATATGACCCTACTTTTGCTACTTCACCTATCTTTATTTCCGATAAGGATTATGATTTCTCTGTCGACCCTGAGTTAATTACTTTGGTTGAATCTGATCGTTTTTATGGCTATGAATCTGAAACTGTTGTGGCACATCTTACCAAATTAAATGATATAGCCACCCTATTCACTAATGATGAGAAAACTCGCTATTACTTTATCCTTAAGTTGTTTCCGTTCTCATTAAAGGGTGATGCTTAAACATGGTTTAATTCTCTTGATCCTGGTTATGTGCGTAGTCCCCAGGATATGATTTATTACTTCTCTGCTAAATATTTCCCTGCTCATAAGAAACAAGCTGCCTTAAGGGAAATATATAATTTTGTGCAAATTGAAGAAGAGAGTCTCCCACAAGCTTTGGGGAGGCTTCTCCAATTACTTAATGATTTTCCTGATCATCCTCTCAAGAAAAATGAAATACTTGATATCTTTTATAATGGACTAACCGATGATTCCAGAGACCACCTGGATAGTTGTGCTGGTTGTGTTTTCAGGGAAAGAACTGTTGATCAAGCTGAATTGCTATTGAATAATATGTTGAGTAATGAAAATGATTGGACACTTCTTGAACAAACTCCTAAGCCAACTCCGAAGAAAAGGGGTATTCTATTTCTCAGTCCCGAAGATATGCAAGAGGCAAAGAAATCTATGAAAGAAAAAGGTATTAAAGCTGAAGATGTTAAGAATTTACCACCTATTGAAGAAATACATGGTCTTGATAACCCGACACAGGTGGTAAAGGTAAATTCTCTCTATAGATTTGATAAATGTGAAATCCCATCTACTAAGTTTGCTAGCCAATGCTTGGATGAGTTTGATAACTTTATGGTTAAGCAAGAAGACTTCAATGCTTATGTTGGTAGACAATTGAAACGTAATGCTTATATGATTGAACACTTGAGTGATTATATGTCTAGAGTTAAAGGTGAACTTAAACTTATTAGAAAACATGCTTCTATGGTTACCACTCAAGTAGAACAAGTACTTAAAGCTCAGAATGATTTTCTCAATGAATTAAATAATAAGAAAAATGATAATGATGTTAGAGTTATGACTAGAGGGGGTAAAATGACTCGGGAACCTTTGTATTCTGAGGGCCACCATAAGATAATTGAGCAAGATTATCAGAGAACTAATGTTGATGCACCTAGTTCTTCTAAGAAGAAGAAGAAGAAAAATGATAGGACTTTACATGCTTCTAGTGAACCTGTTGTTGACACACCTAAGAATCCGAATGCTATTTCTATTTCTGATGCTGAAACACAATCTGGTAATGAACATGAACCTAGTGATAATGTTAATGATGATGTTCATGTTGATGCTCAACCTAGTAATAACAATGATGTAGAGATTGAACCTGTTGTTAATCTTGATAACCCACAATCAAAGAATCAACGTTATGATAAGAGATACTTTGTTGCTAAGAAGCACGGTAAAGAAAGAGAACCATGGGTTCAGAAACCCATGCCTTTTCCTCCTAAACCATCCAAGAAAAATGATGATGAGGATTTTGAGCACTTTGCTAAAATGATTAGACCTATCTTTTTGCGTATGCGTTTGACTGATATGCTTAAAATGAACCCTTATGCTAAGTACATGAAAGATATTGTTACTAATAAAAGAAAGATACCGGAAGCTGAAATTTCCACCATGCTTGCTAATTACACTTTCAACGGTGGAATACCAAAGGAACTTGGAGATCCAGGAGTACCAACTATACCATGCTCCATTAAAAGAAACTATGTTAAAACTGCTTTATGTGACCTTGGAGCCGATGTTAGTGTTATGCCTCTCTCTTTATATCGTAGACTTGATTTGAATAAGTTGACACCCACTGAACTATCTTTGCAAATGGCTGATAAGTCAACTGCTATACCTGTCGGTATTTGTGAGGATGTGCTTGTTGTGGTTGCAAACGTTACTATTTTAACGGACTTTGTTATTCTTGATATTCCCGAGGACGATAGTATGTCTATTATTCTTGGTAGACCCTTTTTGAATACTGCATGGGCTTTTATTGATTGCAATAAAGGCAATGTCACTTTTCATGTTAATGGTAATGAGCATATGATACATTTTCCGAGGAAACAACCTCAAGTCCATAGTATCAATTCTATTGGAAAAACTTCAACAATTACTATTGGAAGTTTTAAATTTCCTCTTCCTACTATCAAGAAGAAATATGATATTCTTATTGTTGGGGATGTACATATCCCCAATGAGGTAACCTAGTGTTATTCGAAACTTCTCCGATTTCATGCGATTCAGAATGAGTTTGTTAACAAGACTTGATCAACCTTGTTAGTGGATTCCTTTTGATGATCATGAGATGGATGAAGTTAGAAAGCACAACCTTCTGTACCCTCTTTTTACTTTCCGTTATTTATATTAAATAAAGTAAAAAAGTATTTTATGTCTGTTTTCTAAATTATCCTTGCAATAAAAAATACCCCAAAAACAAAAGTTCTCCAAATGCCCTGAAAATGTAATATGATTTTTTCCAGAATATTTGGGAATTATTGGCACTGAGAACACACCAGGGGGCCCACCATGTGCACACGAGGGTGGAGGGTGCGCCCACCCCCTGGGCGCGCCCCTTGCCTCGTGGACCCCACGTGGGTCCCCTCCACTTATTCTTGCACCCACACACTTCGTATTCCTCCAGAAAAAATCACCCACTAGCTCAAAACCGAGTTCTAGCTCATCTTGCTGCCATTTTCGATCTCCTTGCTCAAAGCTCCATTCACAAAACTTCTTTGGGGGATTGTTCTTCAGTATGTGACTCCTCCAATGGTCCAATTAGTTTTTATTCTATTGCTTCATTTATTGCAAATTTTTGCTGCTTAGGTGACCCTGTTCTTGAGCTTGCATGCCAAATTTATGTGGTCAAAAGTAGTTTTAATGCATGATATAGCTTCTAGACACTTGTAGGAGTAGTTGCTATCAATTTTGTTGAGTTTGGTTCACTTTTATTTTAAGTTACTGAAAATTTCAGAAATTTTCAGAAAAAGATGAAGAGATTTTTGAGGGGCTCATTGAGCCGAAGCTCGAAGGATAAGCAAAGTGAAGAGAATAAGAAGCCCAAGTATAATCTCCCTCGTACTGCGGAGGTTCGGCCGTGTGAATGGCCTTGTGATGAGTTCTTGAGAGAAGCCGGGATTTATGAAGATTTTTATTATTTGGCCGAGAATGCAGGCCTCACCGACTTCCTCAACGACCAGCGTGAACAGTATCTCCTACTCACCAATATTTTTGTGCAAAATTTTCATTTCCATGCTAGGAGATCGCCACCTTCGGTGGAATTTTATTTATATGATGAGCATAAGGAGATGTCACTTTATGATTTTTGCCGGTTTTGTAGGTACCCTTTGAGGGCAGCATAGATGAACCACATCGTAATGATGTGGAGGGAATTATTGATATGATTGCTGTAGGGGAAACGAGGAAAGTTTCCGATGCAAGAATCACTAGCATACATTTTCCTATTCTACGTTACTTTGCAATATTTGCTAGTAGATGCTTAATTGGTCGCGGGAACTGTGGAAATCTTAGTGCCCCTGATATTGTTATTTTGCGCCATGCTTTGTTTCGTGATACCACTTTCAGTTTAGGCACTATTGTTGCTAAACGGTTAAATCTGAACCGTACAAAGGGTCCCATCTTAGGAGGCATCTTCGCCTCACGCCTTGCTGCACACTTTAACATACCTATTAGGCATTATGAGGAAGAGGAAAAGTTGCTGCCTCGTATTTTTCTAGATTATAAGAGCATGGTAGCACATGATTTTATTGTTAAGAATAAGAAGAAGATGCTTAACTATAGACTGATATTTGATAAGAATCACTTTGAGACTATTACCTTGCCTGCTACCTCTTTGTTCAACATATTTTCAGGCACGTACCTTGTTTTTCCGGAGGCTGTTCAGGAATACCAGAGCCTGACATCAGCTCCAGAGCCGGAACCATTATCTGATCCTCACCGTCAGTCTGTTTATCAGTGGGATCCGGAGGAGATCGCCAACTAGTGGCACCCCGAAGACCCTCCTCGGTACACCGGAGAGGGCAGTTTTGATCCGTGGCCATAAACCAACTTAGGCCAAAGCCTAAGCTTGGGGGAGTACGTATCTCTCACCGACATTACATTCCTGTTCACACACTCATGCCAGTTGTCGGTGCTCATACTTTTTCATTGTATCATCCATGCTAGTTTATTTTATTTTTAAGTTTTCTTCTTGTGTGTTTGAAAAACCTTAAGAAAAAACCAAAAAAAATAGATGTAGCTTTTAGCTAGTTTACTTTCCATGCCTGTAGTAGTAATTAAAAAGAAAACCCAAAAAGATTTCTCATTCTTCTTCTGCTTGTTGGGAGCTTTCCCGTGTAAATACTTTTATTTCTTTTCTTGTTCTTTGGGGGTCGAGAGGAGAAGACCATGATGAAAATGTTGAGTGGCTCTTATATGTGTTATTGTTGATCTAACAAAGAGCCCATATTACCTTGTCTTCTCCCTTGAATTGAATGCTTGCAAATTCCAGCTTAGTCCAATGCACGTGCACTATTATTATTACCCACACCGTTTGGTTGTGCAAGTGAAAGGCAATAATGACAATATATGATGAACTGGTTGAGATGAGAAAAGCTGGTATGAACTCGACCTCTCTTGTTTTTGTAAATATGATTAGTTCATCGTTCCTGATTCAGCCTATTATGAATGAAACATGTTTGCAATGACAATTAGAGATTATAGTTGCTCATGCCATGCTTAATTTTCTAGGAGTTTATAATGGTTTACCTTGCGTGCCAACATGCTATTAAAATGGTTGTGATGTGGTATGATAGGGTGGTATCCTCCTTTGAACGATTCGAGTGGCTTGACTTGGCATATGTTCACGCATGTAGTTGAAACAAAATCAACATAGCCTCCACGATATTTATGTTCATGGTGATTTATATCCTACTCATGCTTGCATTCAGTGTTGATTAATTTTAATGCATGTTCATGACTGTTGTCGCTCTCTAGCTGGTCGCTTCCCAATCTCTTTCTAGCCTTCACTTGTACTAAGCTGGAATACTGCTTGTGCATCCAATTCCATAAACCCCAAAGTTGTTCCATATGAGTCCACCATACCTTCCTATATGTGGTATCTACCTGCCGTTCAAGTAAATTTGTATGTGCCAAACTCTAAACCTTCAAATAAAAATTCTGTTTTGTATGCTCGAATAGCTCATGTATCAACTAGGGCTGTATGTATCTTCCATGCTAGGCGGGTTATTCTCAAGAGGAGTGGACTCCGCTCCTCACTCAGGAGAAAATGGCTGGTCACCAGGATGCCCAGTCCCATGCTCAAATCAAATCAAAATAATTGCAAACAAAACTCCCCCAGGATTTTTGTTAGTTGGAGGCACCCATTGTTTCGGGAAAGCCATGGATTGATGCTTGTTGGTGGTGGGGGAGTATAAACTTTACCATTCTGCTTGAGAACCGTCTACAATGTGTGTAGCATGGAAGATATAGAGATCTCTCGATTGTCATGTTGACAATGAAAGTATACTGCTCAAAATATTATTCATCTCTATTTCAAAACCAAGCTCTGGCACCTCTACAAATCCCTGCTTCCCTCTACGAAGGGCCTATCCATTTACTTTTATGTTGAGTCATCATCCTCTTATTAAAAAGCACCAGTTGAAGAGCACCGCTCTCATTTGCATGTATTATTATTAGTTTACCTTGAGTATGACTGTGACTAGATCTCTTTTACTATGAATTACAATTTCCAGTCAGCCCTTGATCTTCAGGGGTGCTCTGCATTTATGTTTTGCGGTCTCAGAAAGGGCTAGCGAGATACCATCTTATTATATCATATTATGATTGTTTTAAGAAAGTGTTGTCATCCGAGATTTATTATTATTGCTCGCTAATTGATTATGCCATTGATATGAGTAAACATGAGACCTAAATGTTATTGTGAAAATGGTTAGTTCATAATTTTTGCTGAAAACTTGAATGCTGGCCTTACATATTTACAAAAACAAGAGCAAACCGAGTTTGTAAAAGTTTTTCTTTATCACTTTCAGTTTGTCAACTGAATTGCTTGAGGACAAGCAAAGGTTTAAGCTTGGGAGAGTTGATATGTCTCCAACGTATCTACTTTTCCAAACACTTTTGCCCTTGTTTTGGACTCTAACTTGCATGATTTGAATGGAACTAACCCGGACTGACGCTATTTTCAGCAGAATTGCCATGGTGTTATTTTTGTGCAGAAATAAAAGTTCTTGGAATGACCTGAAAACCAACGGAGAATATTTTTGGAATATATAAAAACTACTGACGAAAGAATCAAGGCCAGGGGGCCCACACCCTGTGCACGAGGGCGGGGGGCGCGCCTACCCCCCTGGGCGCGCCCCCTGCCTCATGGGCCCCCTGGTGCTCCACCGACCTCAACTCCAACTCCATATATTCACGTTCGGGGAGAAAAAATCAGGGAAAAGGATTCATCGTGTTTTACGATATGAAGCCGCCGCCAAGCACTAATCTCTCTTAGGAGGGCTGATCTGGAGTCCGTTCGGGGCTCCGTGGAGGGGAATCCGTCGCCATCGTCATCATCAACCTTCCTCCATCACCAATTTCATGATGCTCACCGCCGTGCATGAGTAATTCTATCGTAGGCTTGCTGGACGGTGATGTGTTGGATGAGATTTATCATGTAATCGAGTTAGTTTTGTTAGGGTTTGATCCCTAGTATCCACTATGTTCTGCGGTTGATGTTGCTATGACTTTGTTATGCTTAATGCTTGTCACTAGGGCCCGAGTGCCATGATTTCAGATCACCTATTATGTTTTCATGAATATATGTGAGTTCTTGATCCTATCTTGCAAGTCTATAGTCACCTATTATGTGTTATGATCCGTTAACCCCGAAGTGACAATGATCAAGATACTTACCGGTGATGACTGTAGTTTGAGGAGTTCATGTATTCACTAAGTGTTAATGCTTTGGTCCGGTACTCTATTAAAAGGAGGCCTTAATATCCCTTTGTTTCCAATAGGACCCCGCTGCCACGGGAGGGTAGGACAAAAGATGTCATGCAAGTTCTTTTCCATAAGCATGTATGACTATATTCGGAATACATGCCTACATTACATTGATGAACTGGAGCTAGTTCTGTGTCACCCTATGTTATAACTATTGCACGAGGAATCGCATCCGAGATAATTATCCATCACTGATCCATTGCCTACGAGCTTTTCACACATTGTTCTTCGCTTATTTACTTTTCTATTGCTACTGTTACAATCACTATAAAACCAAAACTATTACTTTTGCCACCGTTACCGCTATTATTATATTACTTTGCTACTAAAATACTTTGCTACAGATATTAAGTTTCCAGGTGTGGTTGAATTGACAACTCAGCTGCTAATACTTGAGAATATTCTTTGGCTCCCCTTGTGTCGAATCAATAAATTTGGGTTGAATACTCTACCCTCAAAAATTGTTGCGATCCCCTATACTCGTGGGTTATCAAGCGCCCTTTTGCACCGATTATTTGATGAGAAGGTCTCAAAGACCGTGAATACTTTGAGATCGTCGTCCCCCGAAGAGTACTTCTCTGGGTAGTGTTGGTGAGGATACCCTCGCCGCTCTTGGCCACTTGCCGGAGTATCCAACATGCCCGTAGGCTGTGCGTTGGTTCGGTATTTAGCGTCATGTCTATTTGACAGGGCCTATCGAGCCATTCCTCGAAAATAGTTCTATGTCCCGTAAAGGGCTTGATTTTCTTGTCCCTGGGATGATGATCAAGTGCCCCTTGAGGGTGCATCCTTTTTGCCCATACGGGAGATGGCTTAAAGGCCCATGGTTCCCAACGGCCTGTCTGAGTTTTCCAAGCGCTTTCCATTGCGCAATACTTATGTACTATATGTGCCAAATCTGCAAAGTGCAGTATGCGGCGCCGATTGAGGGCATTGAGTATCCCCTCGTCCGTACAGTTGCGGCAAAATACTGATACCGCATCTTCATCGCATCAATCTTTGATCTTGTTTTTAACAAGTAGGAATCTAGCCCAAAAGTGATGGACTATTTCCTAAGGTTGCTGTTGTATATACATTAAATCGCATATGTCCGGAGGACCGGAATTGCTTGGAGAGTATTGATGGTGGTGGGTGGGTGGGCTTAAATCCGAACCCTGTCCCACTGTGGAATCCGGATTTTGAGAATTTTCTGAGGTCATTGGCCCAGGATCCGGAGTGTCATGGGGATTTTCAGACTCAGCACTTAATTCTATGTTCGGAGGATAGATAATCTCCTCTTGAAGATGAGTGTCCAGCTCGTAGGGCTCGGAGATCCGAACATAGTTTGTTTTTAGCATGCGAGGAGTGGTATCCTCAACTTGTTCTTCCACAACAGTCACCAGGTGGGTGACAGGTGGAGACCTGATTTCCCTCTGGTCGGGTTTAATCCCAATCAGATCATAATCTGTTGCAACCCCCAGGGCGGTGATGCGATCTAGCAGTTTGTTTAAAGACGAGACATCTACCGGATCCATCTTGTCAACGCTTTCAGGGTTGATGCGGAGGTGATTTTTGGCAATCCGGGGGACTGCCTTGGGCTTAATGGCTGGGCGGGTGCCTATGGTGAAATTGTCGATCTGGAGGATCTGCCCAGGAACTAGGGCTTTTCCAGAGGTGATTTTGTCATTGATGACGAGGCGGCCATCGATCCTTCTATCGACAACACGGAGGAACTCTCAATGAAAGCACCAATGTTGGTGTCAAAACCGGAAGATCTCGGGTAAGGGGTCCCGAACTGTGCGTCTTAGGATCGAAGGTAATAGGAGATAGGGACACGATGTTTACTCAGGTTCAGGCCCTCTTAATGGAGGTAATACCCTACTTCCTGCTTGATTGACTTTGATGAGTATAGGGGTTATAAGAGTTGATCTACCTTGAGATCGTAATGGCTAAACCCTAGATGCCTAGCCTGTATGACTATGATTACCCCTATGGACTAAACCCTCCGGTTTATAAAGACATCGGAGGGGGTTTACAGAGGAAGGAATCTTCATATCCAAACGCCAAGCTTGCCTTCCATGCCAAGGAGAGTCCCATCCGGACACGGGGGAGAGCCTTCCATCTTGTATCTTCAAGGCCCATGAATCCGGCCCATGTCACATAGCCCGGACGCCCGAGGACCCCCTAATACAGGACTCCCTCACTCCCACTATAGGTACCAACAGGTAACCACAATAATTTCTCTAAATCTTCCTTGTCTAATGACGAAAACTTCATGGCCAGGTATGTTAAGAAGGAACTCTAGTACTATTGGACCGGAATGATCAACATGACAAGCTCTTGTTCTGACATCCTCAACTCCTAGTAAACTCCAGAGATCATTTGCTTTAGGACACTCGAAGAGAAGATGTTTGATGATATCCGCACTAGCGTTACACACCGGACAATGTGCCTGCACCTTTGTGTGCCTATTAGCTAGGACTGCATGGCAAGGGATGGCTCCGCAAAGCCCTCCAACTAAATATTTTGACCTTTAATGGACATAATAAACTCCATACCATACTCCATATAAATTAGGAACGGAAGTACCTACACCATTCTCAATTTCCTGTTTATTCCCATATTGATTTTCCCATTCACAATGGTAAGCATAACGAACCGAAAACAAGCCATTTGTGTGCCTCCATGCCAAGAAATCTATCATATCATGCGTCAGAAGGGGAATAGCTAAGAATCTTTGAGTATCAAGATGCCAGAAGATCTGATTCACTAGTTGAACATCCCAATATGTGGTGGTTGGGTCTATAAGATCGCTCACATGAGAGAGAAGTTGACTGTCTGTGTTCATAAGAACCTTCTTTGTAGGCGATTGTGGAATCCACACATCTTCCTAGATATTTTTTTCTCCATTTCCAACTCTTCACATATGTCCCTTAAACAAAAATCAACTTCTGACATAATACTCTGCCACGTATAGGAGGACCGTTTCTTCATAGTTGCATTAAGAAGGTCACTATCCGGGAACTATTTGGCCATCAGAAAAGAAATGCATAACGAGTCTGGGTTACCAATGTTTATCCAACCCCGCCCCCTATATAGCCCCTCCTTTTCTAAGTCCGCACCGCTAAAAAAATAGCATATCAATTATTGATGAGTGAAAAATATTCAAATGACAGTAGTCCGAATCCATTGTTTTAAAGAAGGGAGAAAAATTAGCAAAAATTTAGCACGGGGATTTCGCCAAACACTTGCCGGGCTTGGGGATCCCCACGCGACGATATCTACATAGGAGGATGGTACCTGCATGACGGACGGATGAGAGGTGGAACAACAACGTAGGCAAAGCGGCATGGCAACCGGGTGGCCAAGGTGGTACAGTGGCGGCGACGTCCAGGGATGAGGACGTCCAGGGATGAAACAGATGCAGAGCAAGGGGGACACGATATAGATGTGGGATCCAGGTGTGGTTTTTCGTGGGCCGGGGGTGTCGAACTCCTACACGACGGAGGTTCGAACTCCCACAAAGAGACATTAGCACAATATATTGTACTCGGTGTTTCGATAAAAATAGGCATTAGCACAAGTATGTGAGAGAATGTTTAATATGTATTGTTTGTTTAGTGGGTGGGGCTAGGCGCTAGATCCCGATTAGTCGCCTGCCAGCCGCACGATGCACCTCATGTGAGTCGTGCGATTTGTGTGTCATCCTTCTCATCACACCGCTCGCAGAAAAAGGGGGGAATCCCTTGCATGTCTGGAAGAGATAGAGGAGAGAGAGGGGGAACAATGAGGTTGTGTTCGGCGTGGCTAGAAAAGATAGAGGAGAGAGAGAGAGGGGGGGGAGTGGGGTTATGGTGAGGTTGGGTGGTGGTCTAGACATATCCGGACAATCTCATCCCTCCCTCCCTACACACGAGCTGAGTTTGGGGGAGTCCTTAGGCTTCCTTCCCTTTGACTGTTGGTCTGTTGCACGTCACTAACCCGTCATGTGCACCGCTGGCCACCTAGATCTAATATGTGTGCTGCGACACTCTGCAGGGTACTAGTGCACCATGCACGCAACCACCGTTAGTCGGTGGTCGCCACTCGCACCATGTGGCCCCACGGACGGTGCCTCCACACACTCGTGGATGGGATGGGCTTACCATTGCCATGGGGAGGACGTAGGGGTGGGGATAATGGGGTTTCCTTTTTTGGTTGGAAGGACATCAGTGATTAGGTGAAAGCTTTGATGATTTTGGTTATATTACATAGATTTTGTTGGGGATTCTTAAGTTTAGGTATGATTTTTCTGTAATTAGTTTAAATCTTGGCCTGATTAGTTGGCAGAACTTTCTAAAATTTGTTCAAAGTCCTATGGATATTTGTTCAAAGTTCACAAAAAATATATCTTTTGATGGTTGGAATGGTTCAGTTAAAATAATTTCATTTTGGGGGTCCAATTATCTGGGTCTTTGAGGTGAAAGATAGGTGTAGATGAAAGGCGGGTGAACGGTGTCAGGATGAGATGAGCAGAAGGTAAAAGTTCAAGAAGAGCTCCGGAACCACGGGGTTTGTCGGAAGTGAGCATCCCCATGATCACCCATCGATTAGCCACCCTCGTAATATTAACTCCAATATATGTAACGACCACAACAAGAATACACTACATTTACAAGACTTTTGTACAGTTAATGTACTGGTCATGTATGATTCAGAAGAGTAGCATTCTGGTGTAATCCTCAAGGACAGGGAGCCTGTGCTCGTGGTCGTAGCCATACATGACGCTGACCATCCTTGCGAAATTGAGTGACGCTCGAATGAAGGTAGGGGATAGTGATGACCTCGTCCTGGAGAAGCACTCCCTGTTGAGACACTCCCACTCACCTGCAATCATCTCTAACATGTGCCCCTCCGCGTCGCTATGAGGGCTCTCTTTTAGGTAGAGCTCCTTGTACGATCCATCGAGCCCTTCTTGTGCTTCATCCTGCATGGGACATAGAGAAAAATAAATTAATGTGCATAAAATTCACATAAAATTCCTTTCACTACTTGGCCATTAGTTAATTCACATAAAATTTCTAGTAGTAATCCTTTTTAAAATATGATGTATATATGTGCATGCGCAGCTGTACATGCATTTCATGGGCGTGTCAAAGTTTTTGGTGTGTTCTGACCTTTGCACTGCCCATGTCGTCCCAGAGCCTCATGATTTTTGCTGGGCATGAGATAATCCGAGACATGTGGTCGTTATTTTCCTCCGTTAAATCATGGCCTAGCATGAAGAGAAGGTGCATAAACAAAAGTGGTGCTCCTGAGGTGATGATGCCGTTTCTCAGGTAGTCCTCCCGTGTAGGGACCTGATTACCAGACAACCATTTTGCCTCAATCATGAATCCATCAAACAAAGTTGCCCACTGCAAGATAACGTAAAGAAGGTAAGCTTTCTCCAAGGAAGCTCCAGTGTTATATTGTTAAGATTTTTAAAAATGATCAATAAAAAATTGTAGTACATAAATTTAAATATTTTTTTTGAAAGGAGGATTACCCCTGGCCTCTGTAGCAGGAGATACACACAGCCATACATAAATACAAATATATGAGGTGATACTATTAATATATTTAATTTCTTAGGCAAGCAAAATGAAGAATTATTCCAGAAGACATACGGCTTTCTTGAGATGATTGATTGAGTTCAGTCCATGCTCTTTCATGGACATGTCAGCGATATCATTTGTTATATTGTAAAGAGCCTTGTAGCATGATATCATGTAGCTTGGGAGTGAATCAGCTGCTTCAAGATTCCACCTGTCAAAATGTGCATTTTGTGTGTGAAACTTTTATCACAAGAACATGTACTTATATATCATCGTATAAGGCATTAATTAAACCATGATTTTTTCCTCCATTAGCAAATAGATGCCACTATTGGCACATAAATTCTACCATATGCTATTTCCATTTAAAACAAAAAAGTATAAATCTACAAAAAATACTCACAAGCCTCGTATGTTTAACTAACATATCTTCTATATATAAATAAATAACCCCCATTACTAAATTTCTACAGACATGTGCATGCTTCAATGCGACCTCAATTATTGATCGGATAGCGGTCCGATCAAAATCTTGTGGCATTAGCAAGTCATGCATATACTCGTAAATACATTTTTTGCACTAATCTATCCATGTACAACATGCCACATGAAGTCATTCTCTTCCTGCATTAATTTGTTGTGTGGGCATGGATGATATATATGTGTTGGACACTTGGAGCAGCAAACTTATATAGTTCATGCTTCACATTTTTGTTAAAAGATGTGCCGCGTTAAGTTCAGTTCAATTTCTTCTCTCTTTTTATACAAATTTTTGTCAGATATTCATATGTTTTATTGTTTCTAAAATATAAACCAAGGACAATCTCACATTGTTTTTTCCATTAGTTTTGGTTGTTTTCAAGCACCTAGTTATGCACTTGTTTTAACACGAATTCCCGTGGCAACATGTCAATGTTAGAAAAAGTATGATTGTTTAAGTGGACTTTTTAGGAGGCTATTTATTTGTGCAGGACGGAATTATGCGGTGAGTCAAAATGCATTAATCTGTAATGGGAACATGCATGCTCACATTATGATTGCCTCATTAAAGAGGGAGAGCTCCTCTTGTGTGGCAACAAGATCAAAGATGTCATCCACAATGTAGACCATTGAGATGATCTTTGTGGTCGCAATTCGATACTTAGAGAAGGAGTAACCCTCGAGGATAGTCATGGGCCACATGTACCATTTCACTACTTGGTCCCTTGCAGCCGGTATTTCTTTGGCCAATCCCAAATCCATCCACCATCTGTGTGTGAAATGAACATTTAATAGTAAAAATCACCCCACTTTTAATTGTGGGATTACATGAGCAATTAAAATTATTAATTTATAGAAAATTTGCAGGAGTTCTAGCGTTTCTCTTATCAAGAGAATGAGTAGATTAGACAATCTCTACAAAATTAATTATGGAAGGAGAGTACCTGTTAACCTCTTGCATTTCCCTCTGATGCTGAAACTTGTTAATCTGAAACTCTGCAACTGCCAGCTTCTCAATTGCAGTGTTCCTAGTGGGCAAGCTCTGGAGGTAGCTCAGGTGGTGCCTGGCCTTGTACTGCATCAGGCTGACATGATATGGATGGTCTAGTGATTGCCTTACATATCTTGCAAGCTTTGGCTCCAAGTACTTCAGTGTAGATCTAAGGTGTTTGCCTGAGTACTCCTTTGCCTTGTAGAGCGAAGCTTCTCCCATGTTGAGGTGTGACACATCATGCAAGCTCAGCAATCCTCTGATGTCTTGGCTATGAGCTAGGCTGAAATCACCATTACCATCTGCAAACTTTTGAAGAACCTCATCTGCCGCGGTGAGGAGAAGGGTTTTCAGGCAAGTACATATAATGAAAAAAAATATCTGGGATAATCTGCTTAAGGAAGACAATATATTTTATTCTGGAGTTGGCTACACCTATGTTATTATGCCACTCACACTATTTTGTAAAAATATGTAAAATATAGTTTGCTGACCAGCTGAAACATGATATCCAGCTTCCCTCATCAGCCTCATGGAAAGGGTTACATCGAGGAGATTATCACTATGTGTGAGATCCATGCATGAATCCACGACATTGCTGATCTCGTCTTGGAAATACTGGTCAATGCAGAGGTGTTTGAGGTGATCAACAATGGTCATCATGCCGCTGCTGCTTTTTGGGTGCCGAAGGAACAACGCTTGCACACCTGTTAGGCCTTCTTGGTGTTGCACGGAGAGCAAATTCTTTGTAACAAGAAAACAAAATTTAGAGACATGTGTTATATCATAAACTACTAACCACTATGAGTTAACAACAATCTTGATAACATTCATTCAAATATTTCAAACTTTGACTTTTAATGTATGAAAATTATTTAGATTGCTGAGTCATATACTATTGATCATCGAACTTCTCACAAAATTACTTCCAAAATATCATAAGCTTTTAATGTTTTGTTAAACATCTTCCTATAAAATTACGGTTCATCTATGTCCCAATCAATTGAGATTTTCTTAAGTCTTTGTCGATTTAGAAAAATGAAACCTACACTTCTAGAAAAGTGCAAGCCTTATTCTGTTCTGAATTTATTGAGATTTTCGCAAGTCTATTTTGATTTAGAAAAATGCAACCTGCCAATATAACTGAGACTTCGCAAAACGAGAGAGAGAGAGAGAGAGAGAGAGAGAGAGAGAGAGAGAGAGAGAGAGAGAGAGAGAGAGAGAGAGTACACAACAAGCGTGCAGTTTCAGTGACAAAATATTCATGTTAACTGTTGTGCCGTACCAGAACTATATATACCTTTTTTTTTGCGAAAAAGAACTATATATTCCTTTTTTTTAGAACAAGAACTATATATACCTGGAAGTCACAGTTATCGGACAGCGCACGGGACGTGGCCCCCCGTCGCCCATGGCAGATCACCGGCGCCCAAGGGCAGAAGAAAGCATTTGGACGGCCTCTCCGGCCACCGTTTCCGGCCACCGGCGAAGCCGAATGGAACATTATTGGCTGGACGGAGAAGGACAAGGAGGTGATCTGGGCAGCAGCCATCAGTTCCTTGATGCAAATGGCTCTTTGCTAGGCAGGTCTTCGGATGGATGATACGGGCTGTGCAAGGATGCCCCCGAATTTATAGGGAGAGGAGAGCTCGATCGCGGCATCGATTCCCTGATGTGTGAGTGAGTTGAGTGGTGTCCGGCGTGTGAACCTGGAAACCGCCGCACAAAGCATAGTCTCACGGTTGAGCCACGTGCAAAATTCACCGGTGAATTTCTTCCATCGATAGTTGAAGCCTTTAATAATCTCATCGTTGCACTGAGTATATATATACGGGTATAAAAGGCATGTCTACACCCCCAACCGTACCTAAAAGGATGTCATGTACGCAGAAGAAAATGCTGACGTCTAAGCTGATTTAATTAGAAGAAAGAGAAATTTGATACTTTGCAGATAAAACTAGGACGCCGATATCCACCACATGTGTGGTATATTAGACATGCGCCCACACACCGTGTGTGGTGTGAACAGGAGGCAGTCCACACGGGCTGTGTGTAGGCGAATATTAGAATTGCCCACACGTGCGGGTGCAGCTACTTCGTGCCACACGCCCAACAAATACTACTCATTTTCACCCCGCGCGTGTGGCACGAAGCAAAAATGCCCACATGTCCTGGCGCAGCTACGTTAGGTATCCGCGGGATGACGATTTAGTTGTCATCCTGGATGACAGATGTAGTTATCCGGGATGGCAAGTGTAGTTGTAAAAGCATGACAACTCTATCTGTTTTGGTTAACTATAATTGCCATGTCTAATTTATGGTAGTTGCCGTGTGTGATTAACTACTTGCTACATATGGTCAAACAGTAGTTGCCATGTGTGTTTACCTAGTTGTCACGTGTGGTCCAACCATAGTTGTCATGTAAGGTTAATCACACTTGTCATGTGTGTTTATCTGGTTGCCACGTACGCGCAACTGCAGTTGCCATCTAGCAAAGAATCACAGTTGCCATATGTGTGTACCTAATTGCTACGTTTACATAACTGCAGTTGCCATCCACAACGTAGAAGTGTCGTGTGGGCGAAAAGCAGTTCGCCCACATGCGCATGGACTAGGTGGTGGCTGTGTGGGCAGAAACTAGTTCGCCAACACAGCGCCGCTGGCAAACAGCATGGTGCGGGGCGTGTGGGCAAACTCTTCAACGCCCACACACCAGCCTCATCCTACGTGGCATGCAAATTTTGCCTCAATGTGTCAAGATTCATGCAAATTGCACTGGATGATGATCCACGCGTGTGGGCGAGTTACAAAACTGCCATACGTGTGGGCGTTATTATTTCCGTAAAACTATACCATCGCGTCAGATGCTTATTTTCACTGTATGGAACATGTTACAAGGGAGAGAGGGATTGGTGAAATAGTTCATTGTATTACTTGAGCCTCGTGGGCATATATATAGGAGTACATGATCTACTTGGAGTACAGGGCAAGCCAAAATATTTCCTAGTCTAACCTATGTTTCCTAATACAATCACGTTACTCAACAGCCCCCCGCAGTCACAACGATAGCGACGCAGACGGTGAGACTGGAGAAGAATCCGAAGGCAAACCGACGGACACCCCCCCCCCCCCCCACAGTTGTAACGGTCGATGCATCGCGGAGTCGTGGCTGGAGTGAAAACCGACGAGGTTGCTCAAGCAAGGCGGTAGCCCTTTGTGCAGTTTGTCGAGGTAGCCGAGAGCATGGGTGGTGGAGCCGTGGTCGAGGTAGCCGTGCGAAGAATGCCGTGGTCAATGTCGAGTCGGGGTGGCCGGTGTCGAGGAAGTCGCCGTGGAGCCGCAGGCGCAAGGGGGCGCCGAGTTAGCATGGGCGCAGTAGTGTCGAAGTAGTGGTGCGTCCGGAAGAAGATGTGGTTGATGACGCGTCGCGGCGGGTTTGCCAAGCCCGGGGACACATCATGGACGAAGGCACGCACCGGTGTTGCCAGCACCGGGCATGCGTAGACGGACGAAGACGAAGTTGACGAAGCGCCGACCAGGCTTGCCAGGCCCGGAGACACGTCGCGGATGAAGGCACGCATCGGTGTTGCCAGCATCGGGCATGCTTAAATGAGGGACCTGCACGAGCTGTACGCCATATCAGAGAAGTCGGAGAGGCCAACAGAGAAGAACTCGATGACGATTGCGGCGTCCATCGGCACGGGGCCGATGTCACCAACGGTGGTCGGAGTAGACGAAGTGATCGGGGTAGATGATGGCGATGCTGGCGACGGGCTGGTGCTTGGACGAAGACTAAGGGGGTGGACGGGCGGCGCGGCAGCGGCCAAAGAAGAGCAGCGGCGGCGGCTAGGTTAGGAGTGCGGCGGCGGTGCTCGAAGTAGGCGAAGAACCCTGACAGCGTGACGAAGACCGGCGCGGATGGTGGCGTTCCCGCGCCAAGGGAGACGGCGCGACGCATACCACGGGAAGTCGACGCGCAGGGACGGCGGTGTACCGCGGGCCGCGGCACTACGGCCCAAAGGGGCGATGTAGCGGCAACTGGCAGGTCTGGGCGACGACGGAAGACCTCGGGGCGGTCACAGGGACCACAGGCCACGGCGCTACAGCCCGAAGAGGCGGCGCAGTGACGGAGCATGGGTCGGTGCAACCGCGAGGACGGCTTCGGGACCACGGCGTGGATCGCGTGCCACGTTCGCTATGGCCCAACGGGGCGACGCAGCAGCGGCGCGAGGGTCGGTGCAACCACAGGGACGACCTGAAGAAGACGGGCCCGAACGAAGATGGACCATGGGTCGTGGCACTACAGCCCAAAGGAACGACGTAGCGGTGATGTGGGTCGGTGCAGCCGGAAGAACAACAAAGTGACAGTGCTGCGGCCCGACAGGGCGACGCAGCGATAACCCGATACTCGATCAGTGAAAAGGCACGCTATACTCGGTGATGATCTTCAGGGATCCAGTGGAATTGCGCGCATGCGGTTGATCAGACCGGACATGGCTAGCCAGATCAAGAAGACGTGAACGAACTCGATGAGGTATGGGAGACGTGCATCACGCGGCTGTACAAGAGTGTTTTTTTTAGCATCAGTACAGACACAAGCGCTCATATACACGCGCATACCCTCATCCTTATGAACACATACACGCACACCTACCCCTATGAGCACCTCCGAGAGACTAAGCCAGCATACCATCTTGAGATTTACGAAGTCACCGTAGGCGCCTCGTCGTCGACGGGAACGTCTCCTCCCACTAAAAGCGCATCGCCGGAAATCCCGAAATAAATCCAAGAATAATGCGAGCACCAGAATTTAAACCCTGATAGGTTGAGGATATCACTGTTCACCTAACCAATTCAACCACAGATTGATTCGCGGCTGTACAAGAGTGTTAGGTATGCAAGCATACATGCACGGGACGTGCAAGCAACCAACTCATGCACGCCGTGACGGGCTAGCAAAAGAGCAGCCACGCCGTGAGCGGCCACCACAGCCGGTGAGCAGCCCAGTCGGCCTCGGATGTTGTAATGCAGTCGTTCTTGATGGATGATGAAGATATCGATGGATGACGATAGCCGGCGGAGAACATCATGCGGACGGACGCGCGGACCTCAAGTGTTCCTGAGACCCCGCATCTCGTTCCAGCTGAAGGTTGCGGTGTTGGCGCCACAAGGTTGGAGTAGAAGCGCGGGGGTTGATGACGACGGCGGGCGACGCAAACCGATCTAAGATCGGAAAATCAAAAAAGAACCGCCGATCAAGACGACCGATGGAAAAGAGAAAAATCCGGAGCAAGGGCTTGGGGAAAAAACTCTCTGGGGCAGCCGGTTAACACGACCGGCGGACGAACTCTAGGTACGGGCGGCGCGGCCCTCGGCGGCGGTCATGGAGGCCGACCGCCCCGGAGGCGGCGCGCGGGTGCGGAAGCGGCGGCGGCTAGGGTATGGATTGTGATTAGGCTGATACCATGTTAGAAAGGAGAGAGAGATTGGTGAAATAATTCGTTATATTGCTTGAGCCTCATAGGTATATATATAGAAGTACATGATCTATTTAGAGTACACGACAAGCCAGAATATTTCCAATCTAATCTATATTTCCTAATACAATCACGTTACTCTCAGGGTTTGGGGCCTGTTTGGTTCACGCCCAGGTCAGTCGCGCCAAATTATTGGCGAAGGATTTCGCCGCCTCTATCTCACCAGCGTGCGGGCGTTGAAGTTGAACGAATGACCGGAAAATTGACGTGGACAGGGAACTCTGGCTACGAACCAAATAGACACCGATACTCTACTTATTATGGTCAATGCCAAAAGTTTGGTAAGGCAGCCTCAGGCTGCAAATCCAAACAGCCCCTTGAACCCTGAGCGGTGTGTCTCCTTTCTACCCAACCAGTTTTATCTGAAGAGAACAAAATAGAAAGAAATGTCGCTCCTCATCGTGAGAACAACGAAAGTACTATTTCCCTAGTTTCCACTCAATTTAAAAAAGCGATTCGGATCCTAAAGTAACTTAGACTAGTAACATTTCTGCATGCATATGTTACTACTCTACGTTACTATCTACATAGTGGGTAGTAATACATGTGTGATATAATGCAAGCCTTCATTTATTTAGATGTAGAGACATTTTGCCTTGGGGTACGTTATATTAGAGTAACATATTTTGTTACTACAAATATCTCTCCCCTTGTTGAGTACTTGTCACATAAGCAAATTTGCCTTAGGATGTGCCATGTTACTAGCTAAGTTAAGTTAGTCATAGTAGGGAGTATGTCAGACTAGTAACATGCATAAGTTACTAGTCTATATGTCACTACGCTGAAAAAAATAGCACGCTATAGCATCGACCATAGCACGCTATAGCATTTTGAGAATTGTCTCGCTAAATAAATCACTGTACAAATTCTTGCTAATAGCACGCTATAGCATGATATAGCAGGCTAATAGCATATTTTAAAGCCAGTGCTATTTTGTTATAGCGCGCTGTTTTTCCCCCTTGGTTACTACCTCTATAGCTGGTAGTGTCATAGGTTTCGAAAAGGTATGATAACAGAGACCTCTATTTGTCTCTCTTCTTTTTAATTACTTGCCACATAATTTTTTTTACTTATGTGACATGCATGTTACTATTTATTTTACTCTCACTATGACTCATCTTACTCTCACTATGGCCAGCCTTAGAAGTTGTTTGGTTGGTGCCCATGCCGGCCCTTTCAAATAGCGCTTTCCAAAATTTTGCCACATGAATTTGCCGCCAGGAATTCGCCCGAAGCAGCGCAGCCTGCTACAAAATCACGAGGGGTGACCAAGTAATTGGCAAGGTTCCAAAATTTTGGTTGTGATCCAAAGACAGGCCAACCTATTGGTCAACGGCCAAAATTTTGGAGATACAAGACTTGCCCAAATAAGACTGCCAAAGACTCAAGCCTTTCAGATTGTAACTCTCACAAGAACAAGTATTATAGATCCAATCTAGGGCTTGTACTATATAAACCCATTCATCAGTATACATCTTTAAGTAGGAAGTACAACTATTACCCACCGGGGGTGATCATGTAAAACCACCGTTTTCTTGCTGTCTCCGATGAGATCCCTCTGGGCTCATATCCCTTGTTTTATGCTTTACAACTCGTGACTTGATCATAAGATTGGCGTTGAATCAATCGTCGATAATTTGGATGAAGGATGGGTAGAAAGCGAAAGGCTTTGTAAGACCTTGATCGTTGTCGGCGGTTTCGACGCTCGTGGGCGATGCTTCCCACCTTGTAGGCACTGCCTTGAACCCCCTCGTCTAATAGTCTCGAGGTGTTGTGTGTACCGACACGTATGGTGATGGTGCTGATGCATGAGTGGGATTTTGATGAGTTTTTTGTTAGACCCAAAGCCATTCTGTGCTAGATGCTTCTAGCCCGGCCTCTCGCCGGTACTTGGTGCTTGTAAGAGCAGCCCCTATTAAGACAAAGGCTTGTGCTCATGGTGAGGATCAAGCAAATCCTGTTTCGTTCGGAGCTTAGTTTTTGTTTTGCTTCTTGTTAAATTGTAATGAGTGTCTGATTGCCTTTGATTGTTCACTTCTCGGTGCTCGTATCTGAAGCTAGCTAGTGCGCCTAGCTCTACTTCTAGTCGGTTGATGACTTTATGTTAGTTTTTGTTAATTTTATTTACGGAAATACCATATATTAAGTGGCACAGACCTTTATAAAACACCATTACATAAAGTGAAAAATACATCCATGTTTTTGGGGTGTCGAAGTCTTATTCATCTCCTACATTTGGCATGAACAAAGCTCGTTGTCATCTCTATGTTTTTGTCTTAACGGAGCAAACTTGTTGAAACTCAGAAGTTTAGTGAAGCATGGGCCGAAAAGTCATCAAGGTAGTCCAGAAGTTCGCTATTTCACTGAACCCGTTTCAAGCCGGGTAGAAGTCGTCTTCGAGGCCGGTCGTCGTACGTTGTCCAGGCAGCAGACACGGAGGACTATGTGTGAAAGGTATCACGTATATTCATTGGGACATTGACATGTACGCGCTCTCGGTTTCTCTGGCAGCCGCAACTAGCTGAGGCGTCTCTGCCTCAGAGAGCACGAATTAACCCGGGCCACAGTCATCACGGCGCTATAGGCCGGGAGAATTGGCCGGGTTGACGGAGACATGGAATAGCTAGTCTTGAACACTAGCTAAGCTATAGCTAGTAGACAGTACAGGTGACAGCTCCTCAAAATGTAGGTATCCCAAAAGAAAGGACTGACTGGCGACTGGTCTAATCAACAACTTTGACAATCTGTGTCTAGGGAAGCTAGACACAGATTCACGAACGTAGACATTCGTGTAACATGTGCACTTTTGTCACTTTCACTAGTCAAGTCAAGAGCTGTGGAGCTTCCACCCATGCTCCGGTCAGATTTTTGTTACTATTTGGTTACATACGGGGGTACAGCGCATTACGTGACTGAATTTTTGCCATGTCATGTGAGATTGTTGTTGACGGATTGGGACATGGTCCAACTTCCAAGAGGTATCTTACGAGGATGCGTTTGCCAATTTGGTCCTGCCTGCGAAGAGCCAACATGAAGTCTCACGCTCAAGTGCAAAGGATTTTTTTGTTGTTGATATTTTTTTAATTTAAAATGTAGCACTAAATGGATACAAAGTATAATGAGCAACATCCGATCTCTACATAGTTAGGATGCACACAGCTACACACCATTAGACAAAAGTAAAAAAAAAAGACATGACTGCAACAGTAAAGCCATAAATGATCAACACTATGCCTATGCCTATTATGCAGGAGACAGTGGACCGACTCTAAGAATCTAACTAGCGCACAGTAGTGTTATGTGATAACATCAGTTCGATATTCATGACTCGGGATTGAGCTAACCATCAAAGAGTGAATCACGTAGAGATTGATCCACACTTTGTTCGAGATCGCGTGGCCATGGGTGAGGCTCCGGCACCGTACCTTATCAGCTATTTTTGCCAAGGGCTTAGCAGCTCCACTCTTCTTGGAATTTGGGATAGTCTTAGTAATCACAAGACACCAGTTTTTGACTTAGGGAGGGTGTTAGCGTGGATGATCAAATTGCAATTTTTTGCGGGGACCAAATTGTATTTGTATATGATACAACCGTAGATGCGGTTCCTTGTAAACATTGCCCATTTCTTGTATGTCTAGAAAAGAAGGACACTTGTATTCTTCACATATACCGGTTATGATGTTGTATTTGCACAGCTCCCAGGCTTCGGCTCTACTTAGTAAGACCGATAGGAGTCGCTTGCGTCGCTCTCCAGGGCGGCACGGCGAACCCTAGCCACCGCCGCCCCGTCCCTTGCCTTCGCAGCCGACGGCTTGGCCACTGCCGAAGGAAGCCGACGGGCGAAGCCCGCCTCGATGGACGGCAGTGGTAGCGTAGTCTCTCCCCGCGGCGTGGTGGATCCGACGTTGGACCCCTCGTCAGTGCGGCGAGGTGGATCCGGTGGTGGACCCCTCGTCAGTTCGGCGAGGTAGTTGTGCGTGGCTGATCGGGGTCGAGTACGAGGGATTCGGACCTTGTTGCCTGGATCGATCTCGCGACGACACCTACATCTTCCGCCGGCGCAGTCAGGGTAGCGACCCTGGCATGCGGCGGCGGCCGACTCCTCCATGGTCGATGGGATGAGTCGTTGGCTTGCCCGACCGAGTGATGGGTGACGGTGGTAGCCGCAGATCCAACGCCCCGTCTAGATCCGTTGTGGCGTGGCCTTGGCCGGCCGGTGACGCGTGGAGGGACCGGTGAGGGGCGGCTGGATGCCCTTGCCGGCCTTCCGGCGGCAACATATGTCTTCATGGCAAGGCTCCGCACGGATCCAGTCAGCTACGAGATCGGGCCGACGTAACTTCTGGTGAAAATTGTGTTGACTGCGGTCATGGCAGACGATGGTGGTGTCTCTGACGTCGTTTTCTTCTTTGAGGCACCGTCGTTGCAGGTTGTGTCACCACGCTCGAGATGTTCCGGGGGAAACCCTAGATCCGCGTATCCCAGATCGGATGATGACGGCGCCTTCAGTGTCGTTCTCCCTGCTGAGGGCATCATTCTGGAGCAGGAGCTAGCTGGAGGAGACACGAGGAGGAGCGGTGTTACAAGTACCGCAAGGCCGGGCTGGTCTCGGTGGCGTGGTGCAGTGGAGTGTTGGCGACCGGCGTGTGTGGATGGGGGTGCATAGGATGGTGGTGATGTCTAGCATCGCGGTGACGTCGACGGCAGAATGACCCGGCGAGATGAATACGTTGATCGCTCCTGAACATGGGACGACGGAAGATGGTGATGGCTGATTCTAAAGCATGTGCATGCGGTGTGCGCAGAGAGTCTAGCTAGACCGATTGGTGCTCTCGGCTTTCTGGCAGGCAGCTTGGTGAGGCGACCGGAATATACGGTGTGTGTTGATAAACGGTTAGGGCACGCCAATAAGCTTGTAGGTGTAATCACAATAGTTTCCGAAATAATGACTTTGGGTTGATCTATGTATTTATTTTGTTTGATTCTGTTAAATACTATAACAAAGTGGGTGTGTGCATCCTCGATGCAGAGATCAGAGGTAATCCTTCTTTAAAAAAAAAGCTTCCGAGGCTTCAGAAATGTGATGATGGAATCGGATTGCAAGGAGCTCGTTGATCTGTGGCTTATTGGGCCCCTGTCATGCTCGGTGGTTGCACTTCTACCAGATGAAATTGGAGATATAGCACCTCAGTTTTCTTCTTTTAGTATTCATCGTGTAAACAGATCGACTAATCTCCTAGCTCACCAGTGTGCTAAGTTCGCCTGTACACTGTTAATGAGTGAGTTGGCTCGATGAAACTTCTAACTTTCTGTGTAACAGTCTTCTGGTTGATTGTTCTAGAAATGCTTTTACTGAATAAAGCTCTCTCTTCTCTTGGCAGCTAGGGCACACTTTTTCCTCCAGACTTTGCCGGTGAGCCCATGGATTTGCCTCCCCCTCCTCTCTGTCTGCTGCTCCGACAACCGTTGGTGGGGAGGAGAATTCCGGTGCCTTCGCTCCAGTTAGTAGTTTAGGTTTAAGTTTTAGGTCCTCGCAAGTGCGGCGCTCAGGTGGATGGTGGCGCTTCTTCTTTAAGTTTATCTTCCGATCCTCCACAGATCATCCATTAGGATGCAGTTGATGGAGCTCCGACGTAGATTTCTGCCATCTCTGTGGAGCGGTGAAGTTAGGGTTTATCGGCATGTGGTGAGATTTGTTGTCAGATGTTTCAGATCTATGCAAGAGTTCAACAACGACGACTGTGGCTCCAACGTGTTGGTCCTTAGGGGCATGTGCACGAAGACTTCACAATTGTCATTGACAAGATCAAGCCGACCCCGGTAGGGGAGTTGCGACAGCAGCGCGTCGGCGGCTTGTTATAGCAGCAGTAGCGATATCAGAATCTTGATGTAGTTTTTATTATGTTTGAGATGCTTCGCACTTTCGATGAATTTTTATAATAGATCTAATCTTTTCACAAAAATAAATAAATAAATCTCTTTCATATTCCCTCCAATAAAAGAAAATATACAAACTTTACAACTCATGGTTAATACCTAATTTTCAATAGAATCGATCCGTGGGGTTTAACTGGGTTAAATTTGGGTCAGGTCCGCTCGGGCCAGGTCTGTAGATCGATGTGGATCAATTTTGGGACCTCGGTATGGACATTGTGGTGCATTAGGAATAAACTCGTTATTGAGCGTGTCTTTCCGATCAGGCCCACTAATGTGATCTTCAAACTTATGGCTTTTTGTAGCTTTGGAGAGCCCTTTGCAAGCGGTGAGATAGGGCGGCTGTCGACGAGATGACTAGGAAGTACAAGAAGCTTGCGGCTCGGGTGCTCGTGGCCATCTACCCTCCTCGAGGCTTTATTGTATCTTTTAGGCTTGTTGTGCTGTTGCCCACAGCTAGATTTATTGTACTCTCCTCTCTTGTGTTTCTCCGTATTAGCTTTTGTGGACCTCTGTATTCTGTTGGCCTGTATCATGATCGTGCTTTATCTATAAAGCTGGGCGTGGAGCCCTTTTGGTATTGGGTTAAATTTTGCTTCTGCTTAGCTTTAGGGTCGCTAGCTAGATTGTCCAGTTCTTTCTATACTCATAGCTAGCACGGTACTTATGCATGTAGTACGATGTATGATCGTCATCGCACACGTCAAAAAATGACGACACAATCTTGTGTGAAAAAATGGTTTAGGCACAAGCCTACAGCTTGCCAGAGACGTCGCTGCCATGGTGCAATTTGTTGCCATCCAAGCTGTTTCGGCATCATCGAGTGCATGGCCGGCCGGCCGGCCCCAGTCCTGGAAGCGAAATGTATGGTGGATCAGCAGCTGCAGCAGCAGCGAGACAGAGCAGCTGTGTCGGTAACCCCCACAACATGACGACACGTACGTCGGAGCCACATGGTACTGGACTCACTGTCACATTGGAGCGAGTCTTTTTTCCGGTGTGGGTTCCTACGAATTATTGCATGCTCCAGATCCTGAGCCCATAATTTTCCTTGAGCACTGCTACACAAGCGATATTTTTAGACGGCATGCAGATGACGTTTTCCATCCAGCCATCGATACTTTTGTCCCTAAAACATGTGACGGTGCAAATTATTTATCGGCTGCACGTCGGGTACATAGTGGTGTGTGTACATTCATTCCGATTTTCTTTTGAAGCCTCACACCGTAGAACAATTATCCGACGGTAAATTGTTATTAATCTACTGTATCACTAAGCTCCTTAGGGGTAAAAAGCCTCACAATCAATTGAGGTGTCCAATTAAAATTGGGTCACCCGATTTTGACCAAGTCAACAATTTCTCAATGCTCCCATTCAGTTCTTTTATACTATACACTATGCTTCCTAATTATTAAATCCTCACAATTAATTAAGATCTTCAGTTTATGACTTGGTCAGCTGATTTTGACTGGGTCAACAATTTCTCAAAGAGCTCTATCTTAGTACAACTTTGTACTAGCTTATTTTGGAACAGAGGGAGTAACATACTCGTCTTCAACTCTGAAAAGGTGTTGCTCTAAATCCCTTGTAAAGCAGATCTTCCAAGAAGCCAAAGATGGCTTGTTGTTTTTTGAAAATACGTCCATTTCTTTGCTGCCAAATATGCCAGCACCCAAGGATGATCATCTCCAGTCTAATCTCTGTAGGGAGAGACGCCCCAAGCAGAAGTGAATCATCATAAACCGGGGTACCCCTTCTTCTATTAGCAACCATAGAGTTCCAACAGTTCAGAGCAAAATCAGAGTCCCACAGCAGATGCCTGCGTGCGAGTTTCTTCAGTGTGCAGATTACATAAAACACAACTATAACTAGGGAGGAAGAGATCTTTTCTTTTTAGCATGGCTCTAGAATTAACTCTGTCATGCAAGATCAACCAAAAAAGGATTTTGTGATTTATTTTGTAGGCAGTCCTCCACAGGTTCTGGAACAAAATATGAACCATGCGATTACTATTAAGGAAGAGTATATTTGAGTGGCAGAAAACTTCTTTTTAGGGCTATTGAAGAACCAACAGTCATTTTCAGCAGTGTGAGTGTCGGGAATAATTTCAACAACCTCTATAAACCGATCATAGGCCTAAATGGAAAGGGGAGTGTGAAAGAGATCCCGAATGCTTTTAGCAGATGAAGCAGAGGCCACTAAGATGGAGTCATTTTGGGCAACGGAGTAAAGCTCTGGAAATTTGGCAGAGAGAGGAACATTAGTCCATTTATCATGCCAAAAAAACAGAATCACCCTTGCCAATATTGCATTTTGCAAACTCCTTATAAATAGGAAAGCGTTTAAGATGAGCCTTCCACCAAAAAGAGCCTTCCAACTTGTTATTAGGGGTATCTGAGGCATAGTATTTTTCTCAGATGAGTTTGACCCAAGGCAGGTCTTCTTTATTCAAAAACTTATGAAGATTTTCATGAGTAAGGCTTTGTTGTGAGTGTGAACATCTTTTATTCCTAGCCCTCCTTGGTGTTTTGGCTTGCAAATTCTATCCCTTGCAATTAGAGTAGATCCTCTATCCTCCATGCCAAACTTCCTCCATATGTAATGCCTCAAGTATTTGTTGATTTGATCCACTATAGACATTGGCAGCATGAGACAACACATGAAAAAGATGGGTAGGGTAGAGAACACATACTTGATCATGAGAATTCCTCCATCATAGGAGAGCATAGAGGAACACCCCAGTAGCCTTCTTTATATTCTTTGGACAATAGGGAGAAAGTCATCAATCTTTGGCTTGGATAGACAAATTGGCAAACCCAAATAAGTGAAGGGGAAAGGTCCTTGTTGGCAACCAAAGATGGCAGTCAATCTTTGAAGTTTTTTAGGTCTCACATTGATAGGTATGAGGATGGATTTTGTGATAATTAACTTTAAGGTCAGTATGCTCAGCAAAGTGCAAAATCAGGTATTTGATCTGAAGAAGTTGTGTATCCTCAGCTTGCAGAACCGGCATAGTATCATTAGCATACTGTATAATAAGGAAATCTGGGCAGGAGTTCACTGGAATAGGATTTTTAATCAACCGATGGGACAAAGCTCCATTGAAGACAGATCGCAATAAGTCAATTGCAAGCATAAATAGTAGAGGTGAAAAGTTGATCTCCTTGTCTGACTCCTCTCTTGCAGAGAAACATTTTACCAGGCACTCCATTTAGCAGGACTGAAGATGAACCAAAGGACAAGACCATTTTCATCCATAACATCCATCTGGGTCCAAAACATCTAGGTTGCAGAATTTCTAGGATAGTGCTATGTTCAATAAGATCAAAATCTTTCTCAAAGTTCAATTTAAGCACCACGAGTTCTCTTTTTGACTGATGGCATTGATGCAAATATTCAACGGCCCAAGATAAGTAGTCTTGAATGGCTATGCTTCTATGAGATCCATATTGATTTGTGTGGACTAGTTTGAGAATGATTTGCTAGAGTGTGTTGGCCATAGGAGATTGGTGATGGTATTTATGGAACAATTGAGCAAAGGGATTGGCTTGTAATCACTAGAATTAATAGGAGCATCCTTCTTAGGGATCAGGGTAAGATAGGAGGCACTTAATACTCTACAGATTAACTCTGCCAAAATAGAAATCTTCAATGAGCCTATAGAATCCCTTGCAAATAATATTCCAACAAGACTTGATGAAGGCACCATTGAAACCATTAGGGCCAGGGCACTTATCACTGAGAAGATTGAGAATGACATCATCAATATCATTTTTGGAGAAGGGGGCCTCTAGGAAACTTAAGTATTCTTGCTGGGAGATTAAACTGTTGAGCTGAAGAAGATTGCTGGTAGGGAGGGAGGTCCCCACTCTGGCCTTGAAGTCTCTCCATAGAAGGGCAGCTTTGGCAATGTGATAAAAATGTTCATCCCCATTCTCATCTTGAAGCATGGAAATCATGTTATGTCTATGCTTGATGGTTGCTTTAGCTTCTAATAATTTAGTCATTTCATCTCCAAAATTGACCCATCTAATTGTGGCTCCTAGCTTCCAATAAATTCTTTGGTGAGAAGGAAGTTCAAGAAAATAAGATTTAATAATATCTCTACCGTTGGCTCCCCTAGATTCAAATCTCTAAGCTCCTCAATGAAATCCCAAAAGAAGGTGAGCTCATTAGCATCCTTGATGTTTGCAGATAGGTTAGAGAGGTTATTGACCAAAATTTTAAACCCTTTCCGAGCCTCTTGAGCTTTGTTGTGATACCTTTAGAACTATCCACTTCTTGGACATTCCGATCCCAAAGATTCTTAACCACTATTTTGAAGTCATGATTTTCAAGCCAGAAATTTTCAAACCCAAAAAGACGTGCTTTAGGAATGGAAGTACCAATCTGGATAAGACAGGAGATGTGATCAGAGATAGGTCTTGATAGAGGAAGGGCTAAAGTATTGGGATAGTTGGTTGTCGAATTCTCAGAGGTGAAGAACCAATCAAGTCTTTCCAAAAGGGGGGTATCTTGCATATTAGACCAAGTGAAGTTTCTTCCTTTGAGAGGTATTTCCACGAAAGCTAAATTACTAATAGCCTCATTAAAATTCATCATGTTATTAATGTCACCTAAGCCCCTATTTCTATTATTGGGATATCTAATATAATTAAAGTCCCCAACAATAATCCAGTCATCATCATCTAGCATCTGAATATTTTTAAACCAATCAATGAAATTTGTTCTAGCTTCCTCATGGAAGGGACCATAAATATTAGTGAGAATCCATTGAGCACCAGTAAGATAGGAGGTGAACTGGATGGAGATGAAAACAAATCATTTTTAAAGAGAGTGTGTCCTTGAAAGAGGTTATCATTCCAAAAAATGAGAAGGCCTCTTGAGGTCCCAAGAGAGGTCACAAAATCAAACTTAGAAAATCTTCTTGGGAATTTTTTTTAAATGTAACTACTGTCAAAAAGCTCCCTTTACATTTCTTTAAGGCAGACAATAGAGCAACCAGATTCTTCAATCTTGTTAGTGAGGGCAAGCCATTTATCAAGAGAATTAAGACCCCACTATTCTAGTTTAAGATGTTCCATTTTCTATCCAAAAAAGTTTTGGAGCAAAGACACTTTCTCCTGATGATCTAGATCAAAGAGAACAAAAAAGGGGGACCAACCACTGGAAGTTTCCAAACTAGCAATAGTACACTTCCCCATTATTACATAAAAGCTAGTGCATCCAGAGACACTACTCTCAATTTTTTTTCTAATGTCCAACATCAAGGGAGAAGATTTCTGACTTGAATTGTCCTTTCTACTGGGAACCAGAAGCACCTCCCTTCTTTGCAGCTCCCTTGCCTCCTTGCTTGGCCTTCTTTTTTTCCAGGATGTCTTCAGTAGTATCCTTGGGATCAAGTTTGCAGCTAGAAACATTTAAGTTCTTGACTACTATATTAGAAATTTTTGGAGGGTCGACATAATAGGCCATGCAATTTTTATCTTTACAAGATTTCCTTCTAAATCCATTTGCAAGATGTTGCAGTCCCACACTTCTTGTCACCTCCGTTTAGACAATAGGGATTCTGTCCTTCCACTTTCCTTTTAGGTAAAGAGCACTAGTAGTGACACTACAGAGGAGGAGTAACCTTGAGGGTTAGCGCAAAAATAGTGTCCTGATGCTCCAAGTTCCCCTCCTGCACACATACAATAGCTAGAGAAGAGGGGCGGCACCGAGGGATGAAAAAAATCAACCAGATTCAACCGATGAGAGGCAGATGTAATAATGGACCAAATTTGAGATTTCAGAAAGGATGAGGCCCACTCAAATTTGTCTGGAGTTAGAAGAATGCTACAGATCAAGAAAACCAATTCCACAGGTACCTGAACTTTTAAAGAGTTGCCCATATCAGTTTCAAATTGGTTTTTCCAGACTAGAAGGCCCATAGGTGTAGGTTTTGAAGCATCATCTAGTAAGAGAGAATCGGCATCTGAAGATAAATTATTCAAATTCCTTGTAATATATTTACCTTTCTCCTCAAAGCCAGGAGGAGGCACTTGATACGTCTCCAACGTATCTATAATTTTTGATTGTTCCATGCTATTATATTATCTATCTTGGATGTTTTATATGCATTTATATGCTATTTTATATCATTTTTGGGACTAACCTATTAAACTAGAGACCAGTGCCAGTGCCAGTTTATGTTTTTTCCTTGTTTTCGAGTTTTGTAGAAAAGGAATATCAAACGGATTCCAATTAACCTAAAAATTTACAGAGATTATTTTTGGAAAATATAACAAATAATCGAACGAAAAGATACCGGAGAAGAGTCCCGAGGCCACCACAAGGGTGGAGGGGGCGCCCCCCGTCCTTGTCGTCGCCTCGTGGGCCCCCCTAACTTGTTTCTGATGCCAACACCTCTTATAAATCCCCAAACCTCCATAACAGAACCTAGATCCGGAGTTTCGCTGCCGCAAGCCTCTGTAGCCACGAAAAACCAATCGGCAGCTTGTTTCGCCACCCCGCTGGAGGGGGAAACCATCACCGGTGGCCATCTTCATCATCCCGACGCTCTCCATGACGAGGAGGGAGTAGTTCACCCTCGGGGCTGAGGGTATGTACCATTAGCCATGTGTTTGATCTCTCTCTCTCTCTCTCTCGTGTTCTTGATTTGGCACGATCTTGATGTACCGCGAGCTTTGCTATTATAGTTGGATCTTATGATGTTTCTCCCCCTCTACCTTCTTGTAATGGATCGAGTTTTCCCTTTGAAGTTATCTTATCGGATTGAGTCTTTAAGGATTTGAGAACACTTGATGTATGTATTGCATGTGCTTATCTATGGACAATGGGATATTCACGTGATCTACTTGATGTATGTTTTGGTGATCAACTTGCGGGTTCTGTGACCTTGTGACCATATTCAACTCCACCGGCCCTGCTTTACCGACGCCACAACCTCATTAGGTTATTTCGATTTGTACTCCTTTGATTTTTCTCTTCTTTATCGTGCAACTATTCAGTTACCACAGATGAGCTTTCTTGTATGTCGACAGGCGCCGCAACCGAAGCACCAGAGCCGCTTTAGCGACGGCGACAGCCGGCCCAAACTCAACCGCAACACGAGAACCATCGATACCCATACGCCGCCGAGAATTAGGTACTATTATCCAACGGCCGGCGCCTACGTTCACTTTCTTAGCATAAGCACCGCATCTTTGAATTTCCTCAGGGCATTATTCATTTTTTCATGAGACGCGTTATTTTGCTTGCACCTGTAGGGCCATACTTCTGGCATGAACATGTTACATGTGCTAAATTACATACCAATGCACATATAGTTAATATGCTTTAGTTTTGTCCTAAGTATTATTGTACTTCCTAGATATCACTGCTTACTATTTTACTTCTTGCATGCTATATTTATGATAATGGTGTTGTTTTGATGCCACCTGTTGGTTCCATCAAACTGCTTCATGTTCTCTATGCTTAATTACACATCAGCAAACTAGCATGAGGTTCCGCTGCTTTTTGTTCGTTTTACCCTACATTTTCTGATGCTAGCTATTACATCACTGCTCCGAGCCTATGTTCATTACTTTTTTGTGTGTTCTTGATCTTCCCAAGTTGCATGACTCATTTGATGCTTCTATTAATTATGGAGCTGCCAATCCCATCAAGCAAAATATTTGTTCTTTTGAGGCTGACACCTCGAACAAGCATAAAATAGAGTGAAGCAGATATATTGTCATGTAAGCACACACCCTTCTTTCATTAGTTTAGATGAACCATTGATGATCAATTCGGACCAGTGCATGCGATTAAAATTAATTTTACCTAAATAGAGGGCGCAGAATAAACTACAACAACTAGATTTGCAACCACGGGATGCTGATGACATCTTCAAAGAACATTGCAACAACAACGAGGCTTCACAGCAACATATGGTAAGCCAGTGTGTTTTAGTACATGTGAAATTTAATCCGTGTGGTTGCTTTCTTGGCTTGTGCCCTCAACCTGTAATCCTACAGAATTACAAATAGTTCAGTTGTCTGCTTTGCTGTATTGCTTGATTCGAATGCTTGTTTGTTACTGGTTAGGCTATACCCGAGTTGGCCAATATGTCAGCAGTGCATGTTGTACTATCGTAAAGAAATACATGTCTAGTTCATTTGAGTCCTTAACTTTTCCTCTGAACTTCATCGCAAGACTGTCTTCATAGTTTATATGAGGCCACACTGTTAAGTGCTTTCTCAGATTATTTCAACTGCTTAGATGCCTTGGCAACTTAAAGATAGCGGTGGTACACTCCCTTTCAACTAGGGATGTCAACTGGGTCTCGTTTAATCCCGATTAAAGTCCACTAGTGGTATGATAGTTCAAAAGAGTTTTTGTTTTTTTGAGGAAAATGAACTAGGGAGCTAGCAAAAACTAACTAGATGGGACTGGCGGATGTCGTTTATTTGCCACTTACATCCCTAGTTTCATTTTACCATTTTAGTTTCTTTTCGGCTGATGCTGCTTCAAACCATTCAAATATAGCTTGCCATGCTCGGCAATAATTCGTATGTCGTTTACCATGTAAGCTTACTGCCTGGATCATGCGATAATTATCTCTTACTTATGTCCCGCGGAAACTTTTCAGGATGCCGTTCACACTAGGCCACAATGTACAGCCCCAGAATCTATTTGTGGAAGCAGTGCGCCATCCATGTTACCAGATGGTAGCAGTTCAGAGGAAACACCGCCGAAGAGCAGTCTGAGCACATATATTATAGTTCTTGAGGCTCTACTAGAGGCAGAAAGAGATGGTGTGGCTGCCATGAATGAGGTAATCTTGATCTTGAGGCTGGAAATTATGCAATTAGCTGCACGCATTATGCAAGCAACCCAAGAATTGGAGGAAGTAAGAATGTTGCATTTGAAGACGGAGGAGGTACTGATGTTTCTACTATCTGAAGTCCAGGGTAATCCCAGTTCTTCTTTAGATACCAGTTGAAATTCTCATTATATTATTGTACTTGCATGTTGTGTCATGTCTCTGAATGGATTATGTTGTAAGACCCCCTATGTTGTCCATGTGTTGTAATGATCCGAATTTTTTAGGCGAGGTAATCCTCAGTATCATAGCTCTAGTGAGATCCCTGGAGAACCTGCCAGGTATTGAAGAACATGTGCTCCAACGCAAATAAGTAGCGACGGACGTGCGCGTCCTCCTCCCTGACACGGTGACATACCACCTCCGCGGGGTCCTCGAGCCTCTAGACCGTCATTGGCCCACGCGACCGCCACCAAAGAAGGTTCGGGTCAACGATGGGCTGACTCCTCACCAAGCTGCACCCCCGGTAGGTAGCGCCTCCCAGTACCAGCTCGGCGGAGCCCAGTCCTGGACATGGCCTATCTGGTCAAGTAGGTGTTCTCTGTCGAGTCGACGACGACGAGGATGCGGGATAGGCATCGTTGACGTCGATGCGGGAATAATTGCTTTAACTAAAAAATAACAACAAATGTGACATGTTCAACTAGTTCTATTAATTCAACTCGTTCTTACTAAAAATAAACTTATTATAAATAAAAATAAACTAGTACCTAATTAGTACCTAGTTCTTACTAACTAATTAGTACCTAGGAACTACTGCCCTAATTACCATCTAATTTGACGAACCTAGGGGTGGAAAGTGGTAGCGGATATTCCAATTATCCGACTTAAAAGTGAAATAAGTGGTCAAATTTTACTTGTTTTATTATGCATTACAATAGTGTTTATTCATCATCTAAGAAAACATCCGAGCCGCATCCGTATCCGATAACATCCGCATTCGATTCGTTTCCACCCATAGATGAACCCTAACTAATTTGATGCAACTAAAATTTGAAGAACCCTAGGCAGAGGTAGGGGAGGGGGAGGGGCAGGCCTGCTCACCTCGGGTGCCTGCGGCGAGGGAGGGGCAGGCGGCGTCGAGGTCGGGGTCGGGGCTCGGGCGCGCGGTGGAGGGCGGCGTCGAGGTCGGGGTCGGGGGCGGTGTTGAATCCGGGGTCGGGGCAGCATCGAGGATGTGCGGAGAGCGACGGGAGGGCGCGCGGCGGCCGACGGGCAATGGCGGCGGCAACACCGGAGGAGTTGGATTTGGGGGAAGTGGCCGTGGGGAAGAACGAACCACGCGGTTAAGTCAAAAGTAGTAGTAGCGCGTTCTAGGAAGTGCGCTGCTGCTAAGTGATAAATCTCCAACGTATCTATAATTTTTGATTGTTCCATGCTATTATATATTCTGTTTTGGATGTTTAATGGGCTTATTTATACACTTTTATATTATTTTTGGGTCTAACCTAAAAACCGGAGGCCCAGCCCAAATTGCTGTTTTTTTTGCCTATTTCAGTGTTTCGCAGAAAAAGAATATCAAACGGAGTCCAAACAGAATGAAACCTTCGGGAGCGTGATTTTTGGAACAAACATGATCCAGAGGACTTGGAGTGGACGTCAAGCAATCAACAAGGAGGTCACGAGGCAGGGGGCGCGCCTACCCCCCCTTTGCGCGCGCTCCACCCTCGTGGGCCCCTCATGGTTCCACCGACCTACTTCTTCCTCCTATATATACCTATGTACCCTGAAAACATCGGAGAGCACCATGAAAACCTAATTCCACCGCCGCAACCTTCTGTACCCAAGATATCCCATCTTGGGGCCTTTTCCAGAGCTCTGCCGGAGGGGGCATTGATCACGGAGGGCCTCTACATCAACTCCATGGCCCCTCCGACGATGTGTGAGTAGTTTACCTCAGACCTTCGGGTCCATAGTTATTAGCTAGATGGCTTCTTCTCTCTCTTTGGATCTCAATACAAAGTTCTCCTCGATTCTCTTGGAGATCTATTCGATGTAATCTTCTTTTGTGGTGTGTTTTTCGAGATCCGATGAATTGTGGGTTTATGATCAAGATTATCTATGAACAATATTTGAATATTCTCTGAATTCTTTTATGTATGATTGGTTATCTTTGCAAGTCTCTTCGAATTATCAGTTTGATTTGGCCTACTAGATTGATCTTTCTTGCAATGGAAGAAGTGCTTAGCTTTGGGTTCAATCTTGCGGTGCTCGATCCCAGTGACAGAAAGGGAAACGACATGTATTGTGTTGTTGCCATCGAGGATCAAAAGATGGGGTTTATATCATATTGCATGAGTTTATCCCTCTACATCATGTCATCTTGCTTAAAGCGTTACTCCGTTCTTATGAACTTAATACTCTAGATGCATGCTGGATAGCGGTCGATGTGTGGAGTAATAGTAATAGATGCAGGCAGGAGTCGGCCTACTTGTCATGGACGTGATGCCTATATACATGTTCATACCTAGATATTCTCATAATTATTTACTTTTCTATCAATTGCTCGACAGTAATTTGTTCACCCACCGTAATACTTATGCTATCTTGAGAGAAGCCACTAGTGAAACCTATGGCCCCCGGGTCTATTTTCCATGATACAAGTTTCCAATCTATTTTATTTTGCAATCTTTACTTTCAATCTATATCATAAAAATACCAAAAAAATTATCTTATTATTATTATCTCTATCATATCTCACTCTTGCAAGTGGCCGTGAAGGGATTGACAACCCCTTTATCGCGTTGGTTGCGAGGTTCTTATTTTTTTGTGTAGGTACGAGGTGACTTGTGTGTGGTCTCCTAATGGATTGATACCTTGGTTCTCAAAAACTGAGGGAAATACTTACGCTACTTTGCTGTATCACCCTTTCCTCTTCAAGGGAAAACCAACGCAGTGCTCAAGAGGTAGCAAGAAGGATTTCTGTCGCCGTTGCCGGGGAGATCTACGCCAAGTCAATACATACCAAGTACCCATCACAACTCTTATCCTTCCCATTACATTATTTTCCATTTGCCTCTCATTTTCCTCTCCCCCACTTCACCCTTGCCGCTCCTTTCGCCCTCTCTTTCCGTTCGCTTTTCCTTCGCTTGCTTGCTTGTGTGTTGGATTGCTTGCTTGTCACGATGGCTCAAGATAATACTAAATTGTGTGACTTTGCCAATACCAACAATAATGATTTTATTAGCACTCAGATTGCTCCTCTTACCGATGCTGAATCTTGTGATATTAATACTGCTTTGCTGAATCTTGTCATGAAAGATCCGTTTTCTGGCCTTCCTAGTGAAGATGTCGCTACCCATCTAAACAACTTTGTTGATTTGTGTGATATGCAAAATAAGAAAGATGTGGATAATGACATTGTTAAACTTAAGCTATTTCCGTTTTCGCTTAGAGATCGTGCTAAAGCTTGGTTTTCGTCTTTGCCTAAAAATAATATTGATTCATGGAATAAGTACAAAGATGCTTTTATCTCTAAGTATTTTCCTCCCGCTAAGATCATCTCTCTTAGAAACGATATTATGAATTTTAAGCATCTTGATCATGAGCATGTTGCACAATCTTGGGAGAGGATGAAATTAATGATACGTAATTGCCCTACACATGGTTTGAATTTATGGATGATTATACAATTTTTTTTTATGCCGGATTGAATTTTGCTTCTAGAAATCTTTTAGATTCGGCCGCGTGAGGCACTTTTATGGAAATCACTTTCGGAGAAGCTACCAAAGTCCTAGATAATATTATGGTTAATTATTCTCAATGGCACACTGAAAGATCTACTAGTAAAAAGGTGCATGCAATTGAATAGATTAATGTTTTGAGTGGAAAGATGGATGAACTTATGAAATTGTTTGCTAATAAGAGTGCTCCTACTGATCCTAATGATATGCCTTTGTCTACTTTGATTGAGAATAATAATGAATCTATGGATGTGAATTTTGTTGGTAGGAACAATTTTGGTAACAACGCGTATAGACGTAATTTTAATTCTAGGCCGTTTCCTAGTAATTCCTCTAATAATTATGGTAATCCCTACAACAATTCTTATGGAAATTATAATAAGATGCCCTCTGATTTTTAATCTAGTATTAAAGAATTTATTAGTTCAAAAAATAGTTTCAATGCTTTGATAGAAGAAAAATTGTTTAGATTGATGAATTGGCTAGGAACATGGATAGAATTCCTCTTGATGTTGATTCTTTGAAACTTAGATCTATTCCACCTAAGCATGATATCAATGAGTCTCTCAAAGCCATGAGAATTTCCATTGATGAGTGCAAAGAAAGAACCGCTAGGATGCGTGCTAAGAAAGATTGCTTTGTGAAGGCGTGTTCTTCTAGTTTTTATGAAAATAAAGATGAAGATCTAAAAGTAATTGATGTGTCCCCTATTAAATCATTGTTTTGCAATATGAATCCTGATAATGATGGGATTGGAGATAAGTCAACTGTAGTTAGAAGGCGTTTCAAAAATTCGGAGTTTTTAGATCTTGATGCAAAAATTGGTAAAAGTGGGATTGAAGAGGTTAAAACTCTTAATAGCAATGAACCCACTATCTTGGATTTCAAGGAATTTAATTATGATAATTGCTCTTTGATAGATTGTATTTCCTTTTTGCAATCCGTGCTAAATTCTCCTCATGCTTATAGTCAAAATAAAGCTTTTACTAAACATATCGTTGATGCTTTGATGCAATCTTACAAAGAAAAACTTGAGTTGGAAGTTTATATCCCTAGAAAACTTTATGATGAATGGGAACCTACAATTAAAATTAAAATTAAAGATCATGAATGCTATGCTTTGTGTGATTTGGGTGCTAGTGTTTCCACGATCCCAAAAACTTTGTGTGATTTGCTAGGTTTCCGTGTATTTGATGATTGTTCTTTAAACTTGCACCTTGCGGATTCCACTATTAAGAAACCTATGGGAAGAATTAATGATGTTCTTATTGTTGCAAATAGAAATTATGTGCCCATAGATTTCATTGTTCTTGATATAGATTGAAATCCTTCATGTCCTATTATTCTTGGTAGACCTTTCCTTAGAACGATTGGTGCAATTATTGATATGAAGGAAGGGAATATTAGATTCCAATTTCCGTTAAAAAGGGCATGGAACACTTTCCTAGAAATAAAATAAAATTACCATATGAATCTATTATGAGATCCACTTATGGATTGCCTACCAAAGATGGCAATACCTAGATCTATATTCGCTTTTATGCCTAGCTAAGGGCGTTAAACGATAGCGCTTGTTGGGAGGCAACCCAATTTTATTTTTATTCCTTGCTTTTTGTTCCTGTTTAGTAATAAATAATTTATCTAGACTTTTTTTGTTTGTGTTTTTTGTGTTTAATTAGTGTTTGTGCCAAGTAGAACCGTTGGGAAGACTTGGGGAAAGTCTTTTTGATCTTGCTGTAAAAAAGCAGAAACTTTAGCGCTCGCGAGAATTGCTGCCATTTTTTATTGGAGAGTGATATTTAGTTAATTCTTTTTGCAGATGATTAATAGATAAATTCCTCATGTCCAGAAATTTATTTTAGAATTTCTGGGGTTCCAGAAGTTTGCGTTAGTTACAGATTACTACAGACTGTTCTATTTTGGACAGATTCTGTTTTTCGTGTGTTGTTTGCTTATTTTGATGAATCTATGGCTAGTAATGGAGTTTATAAACCATAGAGAAGTTGTAATACAGTAGGTTTGACAGAAATATAAATAAATAATGAGTTCATTACAGTACCTTGAAGTGGTGTTTTGTTTTCTTTCGCTAACAGAGCTCACGAGATTTTCTGTTAAGTTTTGTGTTGTGAAGTTTTCAAGTTTTGGGTAAAGATTTGATGGATTATGGAACAAGGAGTGGCTAGAGCCTAAGCTTGGGGGTGCCCAAGGCACCCCAAGGTAAAGTACAAGGACACCAAAAAGCCAAACTTGGGGATGCCCCGGAAGGCATCCCCTCTTTTGTCTTCGTTCATCGGTAACTTTATTAGGAGCTATATTTTTATTCGCCACATGATATGTGTTTTGCTTGGAGCGTCTTGTATGATTTGATACTTTGCTTTTTAGTTTACCACAATCATCCTTGCTGTACACACCTTTTTAGAGACACACACATGAATTGGAATTTGTTAGAATACTCTATATGCTTCGCTTATATCTTTTGAGCTATATAGTTTTGCTCTAGTGCTTCACTTATATCGTTTAGAGCACGGTGGTGGTTTCATTTTATAGAAATAATTGATCTCTCATGCTTCACTTATATTATTTTGAGAGTCCTTTAGAACAGCATGGTAATTTTCTTTTAGGAATAATAAAAAACTTTCATATAAGTGCATTGAATACTAAGAGAAGTTTGATACTTGATGATTGTTTTGAGATATGGAGATAGTGATATTAAGGTTATGCTAGTTGAGTAGTTGTGAATTTGAGAAATACTTGTGTTGAAGTTTGCAAGTCCCGTAGCATGCACGTATGGTAAACATTGTGTAACAAATTTGAAACATGAGGTCTTATTTGATTGTCTTCCTTATGAGTGGCGGTCGGGGACGAGCGATGGTCTTTTCCTACCAATCTATCCCCCTAGGAGCATGCGCGTAATACTTGGTTTTTTATGACTTGTAGATTTTTGCAATAAGTATGTGAGTTCTTTATGACTAATGTTGAGTCCATGGATTATACGCACTCTCACCCTTCCATCATTGATAGCCTCTTCGGTACCGTGCATTGCCCTTTCTCACCTTGAGAGTTGGTGCAAACTTCGTCGGTGCATCCAAACCCCGTGATACGATACACTCTATCACACATAAACCTCCTTATATCTTCCTCAAAACAGCCACCATACCTACCTATCATGGCATTTCCATAGCCATTCCGAGATATATTTCCATGCAACTTTCCACCGTTCCGTTTATTATGACACACATCATCATTGTCATATTGCCTTGCATGATCATGTAGTTGACATCGTATTTGTGGCAAAACCACCGCTCATAATTCTTTCATACATGTCACTCATGAGTCATTGCACATCCCGGTACACCGCCGAAGGCATTCATATAGAGTCATATCTTGTTCTAGTATCGAGTTGTAATCATTGAGTTGTAAATAAATAGAAGTGTGATGATCATCATTAATTGAGCATTGTCCCAAAAGAAAAAAGGAAAAAAAGAGAAAAGCCAAATGAAAAAAAGAAGGCCCAAAAAAATATAAAATAAAATAAAAAGGGGCAATGCTACTATCCTTTTTTTCCACACTTGTGCTTCAAAGTAGCACCATGATCATAAAGAGTCTCTTGTTTTGTCATTTTCATATACTAGTGGGAATCTTTCATTATAGAACTTGGCTTGTATATTCTAACAATCGGCCTCCTCAAGTTCCCTAGGTCTTCGTGAGCAAGCAAGTTGGATGCACACCCACTTAGTTTCTTTTGTTGAGCTTTCATACATTTATAGCTCTAGTGCATCTGTTGCATGGCAATCCCTACTCCTTGCATTGACATCAATTGATGGGCATCTCCCTAGCCCATTGATTAGCCGCGTCAATGTGAGACTTTCTCCTTTTTTGTCTTCTCCACATAACCCCTTCATTATATTCTATTCCACCCATAGTGCTATATCCATGTCTCACGCTCATGTATTGCGTGAAAGTTGAAAAAAGTTTGAGATTACTAAAGTATGAAACAATTGCTTGGCTTGTCATCGGGGTTGTGCATGATGAGAGCATTCTTGTGTGACGAAAATGGAGCATGACCAAACTATATGATTTTGTAGGGATGAACTTTCTTTGGCCATGTTATTTTCAGAAGACATGATTGCTTAGTTAGTATGCTTGAAGTATTATTATTTTTATGTCAATATTAAACTTTTATCTTGAATCTTTCGGATCTGAACATTCATGCCACAATAAAGAAAATTACATTGATAAATATGTTAGGAAGCATTCCACATAAAAAATTCTGTTCTTATCATTTACTTACTTGAGGACGAGCAGGAATTAAGCTTGGGGATGCTTGATACATCTCCAATGTATCTATAATTTTTTATTGTTCCATGCTATTATATATTCTGTTTTGGATGTTTAATGGGCTTATTTATACGCTTTTATATTATTTTTGGGACTAACCTATTAACCGGAGGCCCAGCCCAAATTGTTGTTTTTTTGCCTATTTTAGTGTTTCGCAGAAAAAGAATATCAAACAGAGTCCAAATGGAATGAAACCTTCGGGAGCGTGATTTTTGGAACAAACGTGATCCAGAGGACTTGGAGTGGACGTCAAGCAATCAATGAGGAGACCACGAAGCAGGGGGCGCGCCCTCCAGCCTCGTGGGCCCCTCGTGGCTCCACCGACCTACTTCTTCCTCCGATATATACCTACGTACCCTGAAAACATCGGAGAGCACCACGAAAACCTAATTCCACCGCTGGAACCTTGTGTACCCAAGAGATCCCATCTTGGGGCCTTTTCCAGAGCTCCGCCGGAGGGGGCATTGATCACGGAGGGCCTCTACATCAACTCCATGGCCCCTCCGATGATGTGTGAGTAGTTTACCTCAGACCTTCGGGTCCATAGTTATTAGCTAGATGGCTTCTTCTCTCTCTTTGGATCTCAATACAAAGTTCTCCTCGATTCTCTTGGAGATCTATTCGATGTAATCTTCTTTTGCGGTGTGTTTTTCGAGATCCGATGAATTGTGGGTTTATGATCAAGATTATCTATGAACAATATTTGAATATTCTCTGAATTCTTTTATGTATGATTGGTTATCTTTGCAAGTCTCTTCGAATTATCAGTTTGGTTTGGCCTACTAGATTGATCTTTCTTGCAATAGGAGAAGTGCTTAGCTTTGGGTTCAATCTTGTGGTGCTCGATCCGAGTGACAGAAAGGGAAACGACACGTATTGTATTGTTGCCATCGATGATCAAAAGATGGGGTTTATATCATATTGCATGAGTTTATCCCTCTACATCATGTCATCTTGCTTAAAGCGTTACTCCGTTCTTATGAACTTAATACTCTAGATGCATGCTGGATAGCGGTCGATGTGTGGAGTAACAGTAGTAGATGCAGGCAGGACTCGGTCTACTTGTCACGGACGTGATGCCTATATACATGATCATACCTAGATATTCTCATAATTATTCACTTTTCTATCAATTGCTCAACAGTAATTTGTTCACCCACCGTAATACTTATGCAATCTTGAGAGAAGCCACTAGTGAAACCTATGGCCCTCGGGTCTATTTTCCATCATACAAGTTTCCAATCTATTTTATTTTGCAATCTTTACTTTCAATCTATATCATAAAAATACCAAAAAATTTATCTTATTATTATTATCTCTATCAAATCTCACTCTTGCAAGTGGCCGTGAAGGGATTGACAACCCCTTTATCGCATTGGTTGCGAGGTCTCCTACTGGATTGATACCTTGGTTCTCAAAAACTAAGGGAAATACTTACGCTGCTTTGCTACATCACCCTTTCCTCTTCAAGGGAAAACACACGCAGTGCTCAAGAGGTAGCACTAAGCTAGCTATAGCTCGTTCCTCGATACGCGCTACTGCTATTCCTTTCTCTTTTTTCCTCTTTTTCATTTATTATTCTTTACATTTTATTTTTTCCTTTCACCTTTTTCTATTTCTTTCATTTTCATTTACTTTTCTATTTTCTTTCCATTTTATTTTATTTCATTTAGCAGTAGCGCCTTTCAGCGTAAACGCGCCGCTACAAAGCAAGTAGTAGTAGCACGGTTCTACCTAGATTGCTACTACTATGTGTAGCCTATCGGCTAAGTCGTGAAAATTTTAGTAGTAGCGCTTTTATGTTCAGGCACGCTATTGCTAGAACTGTATCTGTAGCACTGTTTACATCAGCGCGCTAGTGCTACTTAGCACCAGCGTGCTTTTTTAACACGCGCTACTGCTAAATTTCTGTGTATAAGGTTTTCCCTAGTAGTGGTAATTGTATGATTGACATAAGGTGAACTGTTTTACGTGTGAGCATATTGTATTGGATGAAATAACTGTTTGACTCAAAGTGTATCCAATCTACTAAATTCGAAGATCATGTCATTTCTAAATCATAATCATATATAAAGGTGGAATAAATCTTTGTTGTGGTTTTGAAGAAATAAATAACAAAACATAGAATTATCTGTGGATATTCGTAATCGAATACAAATTGGATTTGAATTTAGTTGCCAGGGCCCAGGGCAAACATGAATGCTAATTCTCCCAAGTTTTGAATGAAGCGGCTAAACACCTACTATCATTTGTGGGCTGCCCGAAGCAAGTGTTTGAGAGATGGAAATTATTGTATACCCCTGACACTTGACATCCTTATCGACCGGATTTACATCGATGTCGATAGGGGTAGACTAGTAACTTCAATCAGACGTGACATGACCGCCTCTGAGCCCATTCAGACACGGTGGGCGCCAAACATGGGCGGCAAAACACATTTGATTCAAGCTCGTTTGAAAGGCATGTGTCTCTCCCTCCATTTCCCTATTCATACACGGTGGGCGGCAAAACAAACTCTCCTCGTCCGAAATTGATGTAGGCAAATATTTTAAATAGGGGCAGATGTGTAACTTCCCTCAGAAGTGACACAACCGCCCTACCTGTCAGCCCCGTTCATGCACCGTGGGCGGCAAAACACCCTCTCCTCGCCCGAAATCGCTACCGGCAAATATTTGGGAGATGCGAGATTACCGTCCTATCCCCAACTGACGTGATGTCCGAAATTTTAAACGAGGGATAAGTTCGTAACTTTCCCACATTTCAGACAAGCATGTCCCAAAGTTTGAGATCCCCCTCACCCTCCATTTCCTCATTCATACGCCGTCGGAGCCATGACAACCTCCCCACTGCGGCCAGCCTCCGTCCGCCACCCCATCCTCCACCTTTTCGGAGCCGCTACCCCTACCCCGTCGTCCACTGCAAGAAATGGACGTCTCTCATCCATGGCGCCGGACCAGGATCCTTTCATCACGTCCTCTCGCTTCATCAGCACTGTCGTCCACCTTGCCGTTGCCGCTCCTACGACCGCCTCGTCCATGGCAACATGATTTATCCCCCGACACGGTCGTCTGCCGTCTAAAGTCTTCTTCCCCGCCGCCGACAGCCATCGCACCTGCAGCACCCTCAACGTATCAGCAGGGGCCTACACGGCGTCACAAGAGAGGTGGTACTCTTCCATATGTGCTTAAGTTATTGATTCATTCGAAAAACAGATCGTAAATTGTTTACTGTACTTTTCTTGTCCGTACCAAATCGTAGTGGCTAGTTGAAAGCAAAGATTGGTTGCGAAGTAGCTTTGTCTGGTTTGCACCTTCAGATCCGCCATGGCACGATCACTATACTCGTAAAGCTTATGGTTTCCCCCCTTTATATTCACTACCATGATCATAGGTGCTTCGTGTCGTGCTAGCACTGCTCCTCAAGACCTCAACCCATCAAGCGAAACAACATGCCACTCATAATTCCAAAGCTTAGGTGTTGAAATACGAATCTGATATGATTCTCATATCACTAAAACAGAGAACGTTTAATTGGTCACCTAATGTTCCTATATTCGTTTCGAAAAGCATGTGCGCCACCCACTGGTCCAGCTAGTTCCACTTTCCTAATTTTACTCTTGATGCTTAGGGTTTTCCCCTTTTATCTACTCTACTATGAACTGCGTAGGTGCTTTCTGTAGTACTAGCATTACTCCTGTTGGGGAACGTAGTAATTTCAAAATTTTCCTACGCACACGCAAGATGATGGTGATACATAGGAACAAGAGGGGAGAGTGTCGTCCATGTACCGTCGTAGACCGTTAAGCGGAAGTGTTATAACAACGCGGTTGTTGTAGTCGTACGTCTTCACGATCGACCGATCCTCAGCACCGAACGTACGGCACCTCCGCATTCAGCACATGTTCAGCTCGGTCGTCCCGCAAACTCATGATCCAGTAGAGCTCGAGGGAGAGTTTCGTCAGCATGATGGCGTGGTGACGATGTTGATGAAGCTATCGTCGCAGGGCTTCGCCTAAGCACTGCTACGATATAACCGAGGTGGATTATTATGGAGGGGGGCACCGCACACGGCTAAGAGATCAACAGATCAATTGTTGTGTCTCCAAGGGGTGCCCCCTCCCCGTATATAAAGGAGGGACAGGAGGAGGGGGCGGCCAAGGAGGAGGAGGCGCGCCCAAGGGGGGCAATCCTACTCCAAGTAGGATTTCCCCCTCTTTCCTACTCCTAGTAGGAGAGGGGAAGGAAAGGGAGGAGAAGAAGATGGAAAGGGGGGCCGGCCCCTAGTCCAATTCGGTTTGGGCTAGGGGGGCCACGCGCCCTTAGCTGGCCGCCTCTCCTCTTCCTTCACTTGGGCCCATAAGGCCCAATAATCCCCCCAGAGGTTCCGGTAACCTCCCGGCTCTCCGGTATTTATCTGATAACCCCCGGAACTCATCCGGTGTCCGAATATAACCTTCCAATATATTGATATTTACGTCTCGACCATTTCGAGACTCCTCGTCATGTCCGTGATCACATCCGGGACTCCAAACTACCTTCAGTACATCAAAACACAAAAACTCATAATACCGATCGTCACAGAACTTTAAGCGTGTCGGACCCTACGGGTTCGAGAACTATGTAGACATGACCGAGACATGTCTTCGGTCAATAACCAATAGCGGAACCTGGATTCTCATATTGGTTCCTACATATTCTACGAAGATCTTTATCGGTCAAACTGCATAACAACATACGTTGTTCCCTTTGTCATCGTAATGTTACTTACCCGAGATTCGATCGTCGGCATCTCAATACCTAGTTCAATCTCATTACTGGCAAGTCTCTTTACTCATTCCATAATGCAACATCCCACAACTAACTCATTAGTCACATTGCTTGCAAGGCTTCACTGGTAGAAAAAGGGCCTTTTGTCCCGGTTCATAAGGGCCTTTTGTCCCGGTTCTGGAACCGGGACTAAAGGGTCAGTACTAATGCCCTGTCCCTTTAGTCCCGGTTCAATCCAGAACCGGGACAGATGGGCCTGCACGTGGCCTGTGCGAGGAGCCCAGGCAGGAGACCCTTTGGTCCCGGTTGGTGGCACCAACCGGGACCAATAGGCATCCACGCGTCAGCATTTCTGTGGCTGGGGTTTTTGTTTTTTTGGGGGGGGGGGGGGTTTGGGGGGTTTTGGGGGGTTAATTTAGGTGTTTCATATATTGTGTTAGCTAGCTATAATTAATAGAGAGAAGTGTCCTCTCTTATGTCCGTGCTTGGTCGACGCTACGTACTATACATACGTATAGAGAGGACTAGACACGCTAGCTAGCTAGTAAGCAAACGAAGGAAACAGAAGATCATCATGAACATATATGCATACAGAGAGAAGTGATATCGACCACCTCTCCTTCTCCGAGAGATTGGTCGAACAACAAGTTCTCGTATATCTATCCGACACTACCGGCTACATATATACAATAATTATCTCTTACAAATATAATCATACGGACTCAGGGTCCACATAGAATTCTCCGTCTTCAGGGATCACGTGGTCAAGAAAGAATGCCGCCAATTCCTCTTGAATTGCTCGCATGCGAGCTGGTGCTAGGAGTTCATCCCGCTTCCGAAACATCTAATTTAAAGAAGGGGGTCAATACATATATATATGAATGAATGAAAATCAACACAAATGATGGTAATAAAATAAAATTGTGAATGTTGTTATTTATGTACTTCATATTGTTCGTCAGTGTAGCCCCGCTCACAGGTCGTGTGGCGGATGGACTCGCAAACGTAGTATCCACAGAAATCATTCCCTTGTTCCTGCCACAACCACTTTACAAGAAATAGAGGTCAATCAAACTGATAAGCACGAATCCAAATGGTATTTATGGAACTAGCGCTTGAATGACTAGTAGATGCGTGGAACATGCTACTATAGTACTTACTTTCGGGTGTCTAAATTGCAGCTCCTTCGGCAGTCCCGAAGCTTTTCTGGTGAATTTTCTCCAAACCCTGCCGGACAAAGAAAACAATTACTTGATATATCAGGAAATGAACAAAGTTGCTGATATGGTGGATAATGATCGATTTAACTTACTTCTCGAGTATTTGAGTCATGTCTGCATAGTCCTGGGGATCTTTTCGTCTTGAGTCTAAGACGGTTACTAGTCCCTCCTCAAGCTTAATCTCTAGGAGAATATAGTGGAAACTGCACACGCATGCATAACTCATCAATTACATTACTATAACCTTGACTAATATATAAGGGAAACCGAATACGCACAAGACAGTAACACTCACTTGAAGTTGTAAGGAAAGAGTATTATATCTTTGTTTTCATTTATTACGAACGATCGTGGCAAGTTGGCCTCGGTAGCTGCGGCATGAAATTTAACCTGAGTTGCATCTATGAGATATGTGTTAATGAACCCAATATCACCGACTTGTCTTTTCTTCAATTCGGCGATCTTCAATATGCATAATATAGCGAGGATGATTATAAATACATGCAATGAAAGAGCTGAGCTATATAGAGAGACTTAATGACAGAAGTAGTACTACTTACAGACAGTAGCAGGCGACCATTGTTTTATCGAGGGCCATTTGATTGAAAAACTGATAGAACTCCTCAAATGGAACAGGCAATAGTTCAATTCCAACGAGGTCATGCTCCTTTTTAACTTTCACATACAAAGTACTCCTCCCCCCAGAGTCTCTGCAGATTTTCAAGTACCAATCATGCAATCTTCGCATCATCGTTGATAGAGATCTTTCATCCTTGACGAGAGGCTTACCGTACTCGTATCTTTGTATCTGCACGTCCATGGGTTCATAATGTACATTGTCGTGCAGGTAATCTGCAAGATTGCTATAACCGGGCACCATCCTCGGATCATTAGCGACGTTGTGGCTAGGCACCTTGAGCGGGGGGCACGATTGCTTCGCTTGTTCGCCGAGCTGGGCAATTTGTTTCCCAGCTCGTCGTTCTTTCAGCCTTTGATCACTGACAGTACTTCCTGACCACTCCGCTTCGGCAAATTCCTTTCCAATAATGCGCTCACAGTTTCCTTTCGGCGGAGACTTTCGTGGTTTTGTTAGGGCAGCCAGAGTGCGCTTCGCTTTCACCGGATCTACCTTCTCCTCTGGAAGTGGATGTCTCTTTGCTTTCAACCCTTGAAACCAGTCATCCACTTCGGTTCGTGCGATCTCGGCGTTCTCCTCTGGGGTACTCTCGTATGGTAACTTCTCTGGAGTCTTCAAAGAAGTACCGAATCTATATGTCCTCCCGCCTCTGGTTCTACTGCTAGACGCCGACCGAGCAGACGGAGCGGTTGTCTTCTTTACTTGCTTATGAGGCGGAGGAGAAGGACTACGACGCGCCAGAGCAGCCGGAGCGGCGGCAGGTCTCTTCCGCCCTTGCTGACGAGGCGGAGAAGGAGGAGGCTGGCTGCTCGGGCGCGTCGGCGCAGGCGGAGAAGGAGGCGGAGTGCCGCCACGCGCTGGAGAAGGAGCCGGTAGAGTTCCCTGATCGTCACACGCCGGAGGAGGAGGCGGTGGAGGAGGCGGAGTGCCCTGACTCACCGGAGGAGGAGGCGGTGGAGGAGGCGGAGTGCCCTGACTTGCCGGAGGAGGAGGAGGAGGCGGAGGCATCCAGTTCGGAAGGTTGATGAGCTCCTTCCGCCATAGGCATGGAGTCTTCAGAGCAGACCCCAGCCTAGTCTCCCCTTCACCGGTAGGGTGGTCAAGCTGGAGGTCCTCAAATCCCTCCGTTATTTCATCCACCATCACCCTAGCATATCCTTCTGGAATCGGCCGGCAGTGAAAAGTTGCGTCGGGTTTAGTAGGATAAACAGATCCAACAGCCGCCTTGACCTTCAAATTCATCCATTGCGTCATAAGGTGGCAATTTTGAGACTCCGTGATAGCATCCACGGGATAGCTGGCAGGAGCCGTCAAGGCATGCTCCGGCTGAAGCAGCTCGGTGGAAGCCACGCTGCTTCTGCGCTGAGATGGCGGGGTAGCTTCGGGGGAAGCTTCGGCAGTACGTTTGCTGCGATTTGCTTCTCGTTCCTCTATCGCGTCTACCCTTGCTTCCAGCGCCTGCATTTGGGTCTGCTGCACTTTTTTCCTCCTCTCATGGGATTTGTAACCGCCTGCGTCCGGAAACCCAACCTTCCACGGAATGGAGCCTGGCGTGCCTCGTGTCCGTCCAGGGTGCTCAGGATTCCCGAGGGCCATTGTGAGCTCGTCGTTCTCTCTGTCTGGAAAGAACGTCCCTTGCTGCGCTGCTTCGATATACTGCTTAAGCTTCCTGACGGGTATGTCCATTTGATCGTTCGTCCAAATGCACTTCCCTGTTACAGGGTCCAAGGTTCCGCCAGCCCCGAAGAACCAAGTCCGGCAATGGTCTGGCCAGTTAATTGTCTCTGGTTTGATCCCTTTATCAACTAGATCATTCTCAGTCTTGGCCCACTTAGGCCAGGCTACGAGGTAGCCACCTGACCCCGTGCGATGGTGATGCTTCTTCTTCGCAGCATTTTGCTTGTTTGTCGCCGACATCTTCTTACTCTTTTCCGATGTCTTGTGGGCCACAAATGCGGGCCAGTGATCTCTGATCTTCTCATATCTGCCCTTGAATTCTGGTGTCTCATCATTTTCGACAAACTTATTCAGCCTTTCTTCCACCTCCTGAATAGTTCTGCCATCCTCTTAAGAGCAAAAGACTTGATTATTGCTGTTTAACTGGGTTCTCTGGATTATCCTCTGGCGGTAGGGTGAAATTTGACTTCAGCTCAGTCCAAAGATCATTTTTCTGCATATCGTTGACATAAGACACCTCACGGTCTTCTGTAGCCGGCTTAAACCATTGCTGGATACTGATCGGGATCTTGTCCCTAACCAGAACCCCGCACTGAGCAACAAATGCGTTCTTTGTTCGGATGGGTTCAATCGGTTGGCCGTCGGGCGCGATTGCTATGATCTCAAACCTTTCATCCGAGCTCAACTTTTTCTTCGGGCCTCGTCTCTTTACCGAAGTTATGCTCGATCCGGAGGGCTAGAAAAAGGAACAAAGACTTAATTAATATGTGTACATACCAAAACAATGAATGCATCAATTAGCTAGTCAGCACGGGATTAACTAATATATATACCTGGCCGGACTCGGTTCGGTCACCGGAGCCGTCATCACGGTCTCCTTCTTGCACCGGCATTGGGTCACCGGAGCCGTCCTCATGTTCTTCTTCTTGCACCGGCACTAGGTCACCGTAGCCAGCTTCTTCACCCTCTCCTTCCAGACCATCGGTGTCATTGAGAAACAACGAGACGGCATCACTTCCTTCTGCGATTATGTCCCTCAACAACGCTACTTTTGCTTTGTCTCGGGCGGTGTCCATAGTTTCTACAAATATTTACAACATGGCAATTATTATTCAAACATGACAGATGGATATATTAGTGGCAAACGTAGAACTAGCTACCTAATCATAGTAAGGAATCATATATATTAATTAGTGGCCTCGACGCTGCTTCTCTAGGGTTTGGGGTGGCCTCGACAATGCTTCAAGGGTTTGGGGTGGCCTCGAGAACGCTTCAAGGAGGGGGTAATATCGACCCCCCCACGTGTTGAAGCTATCGGGAGGGGGTATATATCGACAACGACGACACTACATCTATGTCCCTCGACGACCATCGTTCCCGAAAAAAAGAGGAAGAAGAAAAAAAAGAGGAGAAGAAAGAATAGAGGAGAAGAACTCCTCTATTCTTTCTTCTCCTCTTTTACTCCTCTATTCTTTCTTCTCCTCTTTTTTTTCTTCTTCCTCTTCTTTTTTTATCCTCTTCTTACTCTCACGTTTGAGAGGATCGCCGAGGGGTCGGGAGGTTGCCTAGTGTCAAAGGATTCAACAAAACCATGTCTTCATCATTAGGCGAAAGTAACAGGTGCATGTGTTGGGGAACGTAGCAGAAATTCAAAATTTTCCTACGTGTCACCAAGATCAATCTATGGAGTCATCTAGCAACGAGGGAGGATTGGATCTACATACCCTTTTAGATCGCGCGTGGAAGCGTTCAAGAGAACGGGGTTGATGGAGTCGTACTCGTCGTGATTCAAATCACCGATGATCCTAGCGCCGAACGGACGGCACCTCCACGTTCAACACACGTACGGAACGGAGACGTCTCCCATGCCTTGATCCAGCAAGGAGGAGGGAGAGGTTGATGGAGATCCAGCAGCACGACGGCGTGGTGGTGGATGCAGGGCGTCACAGTAGCAGGGCTTCGCCTATACTACGAGAGAGAGACGTAACGGGGAGAGAGGGAGGCGCCAGGGGCTGGTGTATCAAGTTCCTCCTCTCCCCCACTATATATAGGAGGGCCAAGGGGGGGGTGCGCCAGCCTAGGAGATCCAATCTCCTAGGTGCGGCTGCCCAAGGGAGGTTTCCCTCCCCCCCAAGGCACCTAGAGGTGCCTTCCACTAGTGGGACTCCTCCCATATGGAAACCCTAGGCGCATGGGCCTATAGGGGCTGGTGCCCTTGGCCCATATAGGCCAAGGCGCACCCCTTACAGCCCATGTGGCCCCCCGGGACAGGTGGCCCCACCCGGTGGGCCCCCGGGACCCTTCCGGTGGTCCCGGTACAATACCGATAACCCCGAAACTTGTCCCGATGGCCGAAACAGCACTTCCTATATATAATTCTTTACCTCCGGACCATTCCGGAACTCCTCGTGACGTCCGGGATCTCATCCGGGACTCCTAGCGTCACCGAACCTTAAGTGTGTAGACCCTACGGGTTCGGGAGACATGCAGACATGACCGAGACGTTCTCCGGTCAATAACCAACAGCGGGATCTGGATACCCATGATGGCTCCCACATGTTCCACGATGATCTCATCAGATGAACCACGATGTCAAGGGCTTAATCAATCCTGTATACAATTCCCTTTGTCTAGCGGTATGTTACTTGCCCGAGATTCGTTCGTCGGTATCCTTATACCTTGTTCAATCTCGTTACCGGCAAGTCTCTTTACTCGTTCCGTAACACATCATCCCGTGATCAACTCCTTGGTCACATTGCGCATATGATGATGTCCTACCGAGTGGGCCCAGAGATACCTCTCCGTTTACGCGGAGTGACAAATCCCAGTCTCGATTCGTGCCAACCCAACAGACACTTTCGGAGATACCTGTAATGCACCTTTATAGCCACCCAGTTACGTTGTGACGTTTGATACACCCAAAGCATTCCTACGGTATCCGGGAGTTGCACAATCTCATGGTCTAAGGAAATGATACTTGACATTAGAAAAGCTTTAGCATACGAACTACACGATCTTTGTGCTAGGCTTAGGATTGGGTCTCGTCCATCACATCATTCTCCTAATGATGTGATCCCGTTATCAACGACATCCAATGTCCATGGTTAGGAAACCGTAACCATCTATTGATCAACGAGCTAGTCAACTAGAGGCTCACTAGGGACATGGTGTTGTCTATGTATCCACACATGTATCTGAGTTTCCTATCAATACAATTATAGCATAGATAATAAACGATTATCATGAACAAGGAAATATAATAATAACCAATTTATTATTGCCTCTAGGGCATATTTCCAACAGTCTCCCACTTGCACTAGAGTCAATAATCTAGTTCACATCGCCATGTGATTAACACTCACAGGTCACATCGCCCTGTGACCAACACCCAAGAGTTTACTAGAATCAGTAGTCTAGTTCACATCACTATGTGATTAACACTCAATGAGTTTTAGGTTTGATCATGTTGCTTGTGAGAGAGGTTTTAGTCAACGGGTCTGAACCTTTCAGATTCGTGTGCGCTTTACAAATCTCTATGTCATCTCCTAGATGCAGCTATCACGCTCTATTTTTAGTTATTCCAAATAACTGTTCTACTTGGAGCTATTCTAAATTGTTGCTCCATTATACGTATCCGGTATCTCTACTCAGAGCTATCCGGATAGGTGTTAAGCTTGCATCGACGTAACCCTTTACGACGAACTCTTTTACCACCTCCATAATCGAGAAAATTCCTTAGTCCACTAGTTACTAAGGATAACTTTGACCGCTGTCCTGTGATCCATTTTGGATCACACTTGTACCCCTTGACTGACTCATGGCAAGGCACACTTCAGGTGCGGTACACAGCATAGCATACTGTAGAGCCTATGTCTTAAGCATAGGGGACGACCTTCGTCCTTTCTCTCTATTCTGCCGTGGTCGAGCTTTAAGTCTTAACTTCATACCTTACAACTCAGGCAAGAACTCCTTCTTTGACTGATCCATCTTGAACACCTTCAAGATCATGTCAAGGTATGTGCTCATTTGAAAGTACCATTTAAGCGTTTTGATCTATCCTTATAGATCTTGATGCTCAATGCTCAAGTAGCTTAATCCAGGCTTTCCATTGAAAAACACTTTCCAAATAACCCTATATGCTTTCCAGAAATTCTACGTCATTTCTGATCAACAATATGTGAACATATACTTATCAGAAATTCTATAGTGCTCCCACTCACTTCTTTGGAAATACAAGTTTCTCATAAACTTTGTATAAACCCAAAATCTTTGATCATCTCATCAAAGTGTACATTCCAACTCCGAGATGCTCACTCCAGTCCTCAAAAGGATGCTGGAGTTTTGCATCCTTTTAGCATCTTTTCAGGATTGACAAAACCTTTCGGTTTTATCACATACAACCTTTCCTCAAGAAAATCGTCGAGGAAACAATGTTTTGACATCCTATCTGCAAGATTTCATAAATAATGCAGTGACTGCTAATATAATTCCAACAGACTCTTAGCATCGCTATGAGTGAGAAAATCTCACCGTAGTCAACTCCTTGAACTTGTCAGAAAACATCTTAACGACAAGTCGAGCTTTCTTAATGGTGATACTTACCATCATTGTCCGTCTTCCTTTTAAAATCCATCTGTACTCAATAGTCTTACAACCATCGAGCCGTCCTTCCAAAGTCTACACTTTGTTTTCATACATGGATCCTCTCTCGGATTATATGGCCTCAAGCCATTTATCGGAATCCAGGCCCACCATCGCTTCTCCATAGCTCGTAGGTTCATTGTTGTCTAGCAACATGACTTCCAAGACAGGGTTACGTACCACTCTGAAGTAGTACGCATCCTTGTCATCCTATGATGTTTGGTAGTGACTTGATCTGAAGTCTCATGATCAATATCATAAGCTTCCACTTCAATTGGTGTAGGTGCCACAGGAACAACTCTTTGTGCCCTGCTATACACTAGTTGAAGTAACGGTTTAATAACCTCATCAAGTCTCCACCATCCTCCCACTCAATTCTTTCGAGAGAAACTTTTCCTCGAGAAACGACCTGATTCTAGAAACAATCCCTTATTGCTTTCGAATCTGAGACAGGAGGTATACCCAACTGTTTTTGGGTTGTCCTATGAAGATGCATTTATCCGCTTTGGGTTCGAGCTTATCGGCCTGAAACTTTTCCACATAAGCGTCACAGCCCCAAACTTTTAAGAAATGACAGCTTAGGTTTCTCTAAACCATAGTTCATACGGTGTCATCTCATCAGAATTACATGGTGCCCTATTTAAAGTGAATGTGGTTGTCTCTAATGCCTAACCCATAAACTATTGTGGTAATTCGATAAGAGACATCATGGTATGCATCATATCCAATAGGGTGCAGTTATGATGTTCGGACACACCATCACACTATGGTGTTCCAGGCTGTATCAGTTGTGAAACAATTTCCACAATGTCTTAATTCTGTGCCAAACTCGTAATTCAGATATTCATCTCTATGATCATATCATAGATATTTTATCCTCTTGTCACGATGATCTTTCAACTTCACACTGAAATTACTTGAACCTTTCAATAATTCAGACTCGTGATTCATCAAGCAAATATACTCAACATCTACTCAAATCATCTGTGAAGAACATAACGATATCCACTACATGCCTCAGCACTCATTGGACTGCACACATCAAAATGTATTACTTCCAGCAAGTTGCTTTCTAGTTCCATTTTACTGAAAACGAGGCTTTCAGTCATCTTGCCCATGTGGTATGATTTGCATGTCTCAAGTGATTCAAAATCAAGCGAGTACAAAACGGTCCATTTGCATGGAGTTTCTTCATGCATATATACCAATAGACATGGTTCGCATGTCCCAAACTTTTCAAAAACGAGTGAGCCCAAAGATCCATCAACATGGAGCTTCTTCATGCGTTTTATACCGATATGACTTACGTGGCAGTGCCACAAGTAGGTGGTACTATCATTACTATCTTTTGGCATGAACATGTGTATCACTACAATCGAGATTCAATAAACCATTCATTATAGGTGCAAGACCATTGAAGGTATTATTCAAATAAACAGAGTAACCATTATTCTCCTTAAATGAATAACCGTATTGCGGTAGACATAATCCAATCACGTCTATGCTCAACGCAAACACCAATCTCGATCGTAGAGGGAGCGTGCGATGCTTGATTATATCAACATTGGAAACACTTCCAACACATATCGTCAGCTCACCTTTAGCTAGTCTCCGTTTATTCCGTAGCTTTTATTTTGAGTTACTAACACTTAGCAACCGAACCGGTATCTAATACCCTGGTGCTACTAGGAGTACTAGTAAAGTACACATCAACACAATGTATATCCAATATACTTCTATCGACCTTGCCAGCCTTCTCATCTACCAAGTATCTAGGGTAATTCTGCTCCAGTGGCTGTTCCCCTTATTACAGAAGCACTTAGTCTCGGGTTTGGGTTCAACCTTGGGTTTCTTCACTAGAGCAGCAGCTGAATTGCCGTTTCATGAAGTATCCCTTTTGCCCTTACCCTTCTTGAAACTAGCGGTTTCACAAACCATCAACAATTGATGCTCCTTCTTGATTTCTACTTTTGTGGTGTCTAACATCGCGAATATCTCAAGGATCATCATATATGTCCCTGATATATTATAGTTCATCACGAAGCTCTAGCAGCTTGGTGGTAATGACTTCGGAGAACCATCACTATTTCATCTGGAAGATCAACTCCCACTCGATTCAAATGATTGTTGTACTCAGACAATCTGAGCACAAGATCAACAATTGAGCTTTTCTCCTTAGTTTGCAGGCTAAGAAAATCGTCGGAGGTCTTATACCTCTTGACGTGGGCACGAGCCTGAAATTCCAATTTCAGCCCTCAAAACATCTCATATGTTTCGTGACGTTTCAAAAAAAACGTCTGTGGTGCCTCAACTCTAAACCGTTTAACTGAACTATCACGTAGTTATCAAAACGTGTATGTCAGATGTTCGCAACATCCACATACAACGTTCGAGGTTCAGCACACTGAGCGATGCATTAAGGACATAAGCCTTCTATGAAGCAATGAGGACAATCCTCGGTTTACGGACCTACTCCGCATAATTGCTACTATCAACTTTCAACTAATTTTTCTCTAGGAACATATCTAAACAGTAGAACTATAGCGTGAGCTACGACATAATTTGCAAAATCCTTTTTGACTATGTTCAGGATAATTAAGTTCATCTTATGAACTCCCACTTAGATAGACATCCCTCTAGTCATCTAAGTGATTACATGATCCAAGTCAACTAGACCGTTTCCTATTAACACGTGAGACGGACTAGCCAACGTCGGTGAACATCTTCATGTTGATCGTATCTACCATACGACTCATGCTCGACCTTTCGGTCTTCTGTGTTCCGAGGCCATGTCTTCACATGCTAGGCTCGTCAAGTTAACCCTAAGTGTTTTTGCATGTGTAAATCTTGCTTACACCCGTTGTATGTGAACGAGAGGATCTATCACACCCGATTAACACGTGATGCTTCGAAGCGATGAACTGTAGCAACGGTGCACAGTTAGGGGAGAACACTTCTTGAAATTTTAATGAGGGATCATCTTATTTACTACCGTCGTACTAAGTAAACAAGATGCATAACATGATAAACATCATATGCAATCAAATAGTGACATGATATGGCCAATATCATGTAGCTCCTTTGATCTCCATCTTGGGGCTCCATGATCATCTATTACAAGAACATGATCAATCTCATACATTACATATATCATTCATCACATCCTTTTGGCCATATCACATCACATAGCATACCCTGCAAAAACAAGTTAGACGTCCTCTAATTGTTGTTTGCATGTTTTACGTGGCTGCTATGGGTTTCTAGCAAGAATGTTTCTTACCTACGCAAAGACCACAACGTGATATGCCAATTGCTATTTACCCTTCATAAGGACCCTTTTCATCGAATCCGATCCGACTAAAGTAGGAGAGACAGACACCCGCCAGCCACCTTATGCATCTAGTGCATGTTTGTCGGTGGAACCGGTCTCACGTAAGAGTACGTGTAAGGTTGGTCCAGGCCGCTTCATCCCACGATGCCGCCGAATCAAGATAAGACTAGTAACGGCAAGCATATTGAACAAAATCAACGCCCACAAGTACTTTGTGTTCTACTCGTGCATAGAATCTACGCAATAGACCTAGCTCATGATGCCACTATTGGGGAACGTAGCAGAAATTCAAAATTTTCCTACGTGTCACCAAGGTCAATCTATGGAGTCATCTAGCAACGAGGGAGGATTGGATCTACATACCCTTTTAGATCGCGCGCGGAAGCGTTCAAGAGAACGGGGTTGATGGAGTCGTACTCGTCGTGATTCAAATCACCGATGATCCTAGCGCCGAACGGACGGCACCTCCGTGTTCAACACACGTACGGAACAGAGACGTCTCCCGTGCCTTGATCCAGCAAGGAGGAGGGAGAGGTTGATGGAGATCCAGCAGCACGACGGCGTGGTGGTGGATGCAGGGCGTCACAGTAGCAGGGCTTCGCCTATACTACGAGAGAGAGACGTAACGGGGAGAGAGAGAGACGTAACGACGACACTACATCTATGTCCCTCGACGACCATCATTCCCGAAAAAAAAGAGGAAGAAGAAAAAAAAGAGGAGAAGAAAGAATAGAGGAGAAGAACACTCCTCTATTCTTTCTTCTCCTCTTTTTTTTCTTCTTCCTCTTCTTTTTTTATCCTCTTCTTCCTCTCATGTTCGAGAGGATCGCCGAGGGGTCGGGAGGTTGCCTAGTGTCAAAGGATTCAACAAAACCATGTCTTCATCATTAGGCGAAAGTAACAGGTGCATGATGGTACGAAGCTCTCCAAAGTTATTTTGGAACGGAGTCATAGATAGGATAATTCGCTTTTTGGTACAAAGTTCAGCAAGAACCTTCCAAATATTGTTATTTGGAAGGCCTTTGCTGAAATTCATACAAAAAGGCAAATTATCCTATCCGGGACACCATTCCAAAATAACTTTGGAGGCCTTCGTCATGCCCTGGTTACTTCTGGCTAATGATGAAGCCATGGATTTCTTCAATACTTTGACACTAGGAAACCTATCTCTCGACCCCTCAGCGATCCTCGACCCCTCGAACCCTCGAAGACCCTGGAACCCTCGACCCCTCGGCGATCCTCTTCTTCCTCTCATGTTCGAGAGGATCGCCGAGGGGTCGGGAGGTTGCCTAGTGTCAAAGGATTCAACAAAACCATGTCTTCATCATTAGGCGAAAGTAACAGGTGCATGATGGTACGAAGCTCTCCAAAGTTATTTTGGAACGGAGTCATAGATAGGATAATTCGCTTTTTGGTACAAAGTTCAGCAAGAACCTTCCAAATATTGTTATTTGGAAGGCCTTTGCTGAAATTCATACAAAAAGGCAAATTATCCTATCCGGGACACCATTCCAAAATAACTTTGGAGGCCTTCGTCATGCCCTGGTTACTTCCGGCTAATGATGAAGCCATGGATTTCTTCAATACTTTGACACTAGGAAACCTCTCTCTCGACCCCTCGGCGATCCTCGACCCCTCGAACCCTCGACGACCCTGGAACCCTCGACCCTCGGCGATCCTCTTCTTCCTCTCATGTTCGAGAGGATCGCCGAGGGGTCGGGAGGTTGCCTAGTGTCAAAGGATTCAACAAAACCATGTCTTCATCATTAGGCGAAAGTAACAGGTGCATGATGGTACGAAGCTCTCCAAAGTTATTTTGGAACGGAGTCCTAGATAGGATAGTTCGCTTTTTGGTACAAAGTTCAGCAAGAACCTTCCAAATATCGTTATTTGGAAGGCCTTTGCTAAAATTCATACAAAAAGGCAAATTATCCTATTCGGGACACCATTCCAAAATAACTTTGGAGGACTTCGTCATGCCCTGGTTACTTCCGGCTAATGATGAAGCCATGGATTTCTTCAATACTTTGACACTAGGAAACCTCTCATATATATCCATCTATAGCCACATACATATATAAATGGAAAAAATGCTATGAACAAAAATACATATATATCAATGCATACATCCATGGATCATCATTGCTCATATATCCATAGTCATATATAAAAACGTTCTGCCTATGAACAAAAAACTTTCTATGAACAAAAAAACATTTTTGACATATTTAGCACATTCTAAATTTTCCGAACTCTTTTACAACCACAAAAATTACTCCAACTTCATGACAGTACCCACACTCCATTTCACCAAAAACCTTCTGATCCATAGTTTAAATTTTTTAAATTTCATTCAAATGAAATTTGAACCAGATTCAAATTCCTTGCTGAAAACCTATTCTAAACCAATCAAAAAATTCTGAAATTTTGCCATATACATAGAGAACATACATACATATATACATTTTTATAAAAAATGCAAACAACAAAAAATCTAAAAAAGGACATATACACGCTCCTTCTTTTCCTTCTTCTTCCTTCTTCCTCTTTTCTTCTCCAACACAACACTTTTTTTTCTTAAATGTTACATATGAACATATAAAGAGCATGATACAGCATATACAGAGCATTATATATACAGTGAACATACATACATACATACATCTTAACAAAAAACTGAAAAATAGGCCGCGGTGGTCGGCGATGGCGACGATGGTTGGCGGTGGAGCTTACGGATGGCATGCGGGGACGGCAATGAGAAGGAAAGGGGAGGAGGCAGGGGCTCACAGCGCGGGGAGAGGTCGAGGTCGCCGGCCGGAATCGGTGTGGCGGCGGACGAACGGCCTCGGGGATGAACTGGTCGCGGGAGCCGGCGTGGTGCTTCCTCGGAGCGACGGCGACAACGGGCACGGGGAGGGGTCGGGGCCGGCCTGAGGCAGAGGCGGTGGCGCATGGGGCAGGGACGGCGTCAGGGCGACGCGGGGCAGCGGTGGCGTCGAGGCGGCGAGGTCGGGGCAGCGGTGGAGCGGGGCGGCGACGGCATCGGGGCGGCTCGGTGAGGCGGACGGCGACGGCGCGGGGTGGCGCGCGGTGACGGGGGCGGTGACGATGGGCGCGGGCGACGACGGCGGCGGCGACGGGCATGGGCGACGGGGCAGAGGGCGGCGGGGCAGCGGGAGAATGAGGAACTGAATGAAAATTTCACAAGTGTTTTCTTATATACTGAGACCATTGGTCCCGGTTCGTGGAACCAACCATGACCAATGGTCCCCTTTAGTCCCGGTTGGTGGCACCAACCGGGACCAAAGGTCTCTTTTCAGCAGCCCAAAGGGCGGGAAGCGGAGGCCTTTGGTCCCGGTTGGTGGCACCAACCGGGACTAAAGGGGGGCATTGGTCACGGTTGGTGCCACGAACCGTGACCAATGCCCCCTTTAGTCCTGGTTGGTGCCACTAACCGGGACCAATGGCCTTGTGCTACCCCGCGTCAAAAGTTTAGTACCACCTCGCTAGCTGAGAGAGCTCGAGAGTGGTTTATAAGCGCTGCTGCGCCCACCCTCCCGAGCTCCTCTCAACTACAGGCTTTTGGGCCTAATCTGTCACTGCAATGCCTGTGGGCCTACTGGGCCTACTGCGGGCCTGAATCATGGCCCATGGTAGGGTTTCTAGTCGTATTGAGGCCGTGGTGGCCCAGTAGGTGGCATTTTTTTTTGTTTTTTTGTTGCTTTATTTATTTTCTTTTGTTTTTTGCTTTATTTTTTAATTCTTTATGCTTTTAGTTTTAGAAAAATTATAAACTTTTTGTTAATGCCATTAGTTTTCAAATTTGAAAACACTTTTTTAGTTTTTTGTTTTCTTTGTTGCTTTATTTATTTTATTTTGTGATTAACTTTACTATAAAAATAGTTTTTTCCTGTTTTTTAATTTGTTTTTTGCATTATTTATTTTCTTTTGTTTTTTGCTTTTACTTTTAATTCTGTTTGCTTTTAGGTTAGCAAAATTATAAACTTTCTGTTAGTGCCATTAGTTTTAGAAAAATTATAAACTTTCTGTTAGTGCCATTAGTTTTCAAATTTGAAAACACTTTTTTAGTTTTTTTGTTTTCTTTGTTGCTTTATTTATTTTATTTTGTGACTACATTTACTATAAAAATAGTTTTTTCCTGTTTTTTTGATTTGTTTTTTGAATTATTTATTTTATTTTGTTTTTTGCTTTAATTTTTAATTCTGTTTGCTTTTAGGTTAGCAAAATTATAAACTTTCTGTTAGTGCCATTAGTTTTAGAAAAATTATAAATTTCTGTTAGTGCCATTAGTTTTCAAATTTGAATAGTTAAAATTTGAATTCTTTGAAAATTGTTTGAATCACAAGTTTGTGATTAACTTACTAAAAAATGAGAATAGATGCGCTTATAGAGAAAATTCAACCTAAATTCCTAGTAAATTTCTATGAATTTCAGAGAAATTCACTATGAATTTAGGTTAAACTTTTCTCTATTAGGGCATCTATTTTCACTTCGAGAGGAGCTCAACAAGGCAGAGAGGGAAGGGCTTATAAACCGGTGTGAGCCCCCTTCGGTTGGCGAGGTGGGACTAAACTCTGCCCGCAACGAGGACCAACCCTTTAGTCCCGGTTTGTGGCACAAACTGGGACTAATGGTCATGGGCCAGGGGCGAGGAGCAAAATTATAAACTTTTTGTTAGTGCCATTAGTTTTAGAAAGTTGAAAGTTGAAAGTTGGCATGGGCCAGGGACTAATGGTCATGGTATTACGAGGGCCGAACCATAAGACATGAAAGCATTTCAAATGAACTCTGAAAAAGTTGAAAGTTGGGATGGTATCATAATTTCACCCACATAGCATGTGCATGTACAAAACAGACACTGGTAGCATGTTTGTGTGTTACAAAGTTGGCATGGTATCATCATAATAGTTGCGGGAGAAAGTCTTCACTTTTTCTTTGCTTGTGTCATTTGCTTATTGCGCCGTAACCATGGATAATCTTCATTGTTTATCAGGATGTTTGGGTCAGCCTTGACATTGAAGGGAGGAATTTCATGAAACTTTTCATAATCTTCAGACATGTCTGTCTTGCCGTCCACTCCCAGGATGTCCCTTTTTCCTGAAAGAACTATGTGGCACTTTGGCTCATCGTATGATGTATTCGCTTCCTTATCTTTTCTTTTTCTTGGTTTGGTAGACATGTCCTTCACATAGATAACCTGTGCCACATCATTGGCTAGGACGAACGGTTTGTCAGTGTACCCAAGATTTTTCAGATCCACTGTTGTCATTCCGTACTGTGGGTCTACCTGTACCCCGCCGCCTAACAGATTGACCCATTTGCACTTAAACAAAGGGACCTTAAAATCAGGTTCGTAGTCAAGTTCCCATATGTCCACTATGTAACCGTAATATGTGTCCTTTCCGCTCTCGGTTGCTGCATCAAAGCGGACACCGCTGTTTTGGTTGGTGCTCTTTTGATCTTGCGCGATTGTTTAAAATGTATTCCCATTTATCTCGTATCCTTTGTAAGTCAATACAGTCAAAGATGGTCCCCTGGACAACAAGTACAACTCATCAGAAATAGTGTTGTCACCTCTGAGACGTGTTTCCAACCAACTACTGAAAGTCCTGATGTGTTCACATGTAATCCAGTCGTCGCACTGCTCCGGGTGTTTGGAGCGCAGACTGTTCTTGTGTTCATTGACATACGGGGTCACCAAGGTAGAGTTCTATAGAACTGTGTAGTTTGCTTGAGACCAAGAATATCCGTCCCTACATATTATTGAGTCTCTTCCAAGAGTGCCTTTTCCAGTCAGTCTCCCCTCATACTGTGATTTAGGGAGACCTATCTTCTTAAGGCCAGGAATGAAGTCAACACAAAACCCGATAACATCCTCTATTTGATGGCCCATGGAGATGCTTCCTTCTGGCCTAGCGCGGTTACGGACATATTTCTTTAGGACTCCCATGAACCTCTCAAAGGGGAACATATTGTGTAGAAATACGGGCCCCAGGATGACAATCTCGTCGACTATATGAACTAGGACGTGCGTCATGATATTGAAGAAGGATGGTGGGAACACCAGCTCGAAACTGACAAGACATTGCACCACATCACTCCTTAGCCTTGGTACGATTTCTGGATCGATCACCTTCTGAGAGATTGCATTGAGGAATGCACATAGCTTCACAATGGCTAATCGGACATTTTCTGGTAGAAGCCCCCTCAATGCAACCGGAAGCAGTTGCATCATAATCACGTGGCAGTCATGAGACTTTAGGTTCTAAAACTTTTTCTCTGGCATATTTATTATTCCCTTTATATTCGACGAGAAGCCAGTCGTGACCTTCATACTGAGCAGGCATTCAAAGAAGATTTCTTTCTCTTCTTTCGTAAGAGCGTAGATGGCAGGACCTTTATACTGCTTCGGAGGCATGCCGTCTTTTTCGTGCAAACGTTGCAGGTCCTCCCGTGCCTCAGGTGTATATTTTGTCTTCCCATACACGCCCAAGAAGCCTAGCAGGTTCACGCAAAGGTTCTTCGTCACGTGCATCACGTCGATTGAGGAGCGGACCTCTAGGTCTTTCCAGTAGGGTAGGTCCCAAAATATAGATTTCTTCTTCCACATGGGTGCGTGTCCCTCAGCGTCATTCGGAACAGCTAGTCCACCGGGACCCTTTCCAAAGATTACGTAGTGTAAATCATTGACCATAGCAAGCACGTGATCACCTGTGCGCATGGCGGGCTTCTTCCGGTGATCTGCCTCGCCTTTGAAATGCTTGCCTTTCTTTTGACATTGATGGTTGGTCGGAAGAAATCGATGATGGACCAGGTACACATTCTTCCTGCATTTGTCCAGGTATATACTTTCAGTGTCATCTAAACAGTGCGTGCATGTGTGGTATCCTTTGTTTGTCTGTCCTGAAAGGTTACTGAGAGCGGGCCAATCATTGATGGTCACGAACAACAATGCCTTAAGGTTAAATTCCTCCTGTTTGTGCTCATCCCACGTACGTACACCGTTTCCATTCCACAGCTGTAAAAGTTCTTCAACTAATGGCCTTAGGTACACATCAATTTCGTTGCCGGGTTGCTTAGGGCCTTGGATGAGAACTGGCATCATAATGAACTTCCGCTTCATGCACATCCAAGGAGGAAGGTTATACATACATAGAGTCACGGGCCAGGTGCTGTGATTGCTGCTCTGCTCCCCGAAAGGATTAATGCCATCCACGCTTAAAGAAAACCATACATTCCTTGGGTCCTTTGCAAACTCATCCTAGTACTTTCTCTCGATTTTTCTCCACTGCGATCCGTCAGCGGGTGCTCTCAACTTCCCATCTTTCTTTCGGTTCTCACTGTGCCATCGCATCAACTTGGCATGCTCTTCGTTTCTGAACAGACGTTTCAACCGTGGTATTATAGGAGCATACCACATCACCTTCGCAGGAACCCTCTTCCTGAGGGGCTCGTCGTCAACATCACCAAGGTCATCTCGTCTGATCTTATACCGCAATGCACCGCATACCGGGCATGCGTTCAGATCCTTGTATGCACCGCGGTAGAGGATGCAGTCATTAGGGCATGCATGTATCCTCTCCACCTCCAATCCTAGAGGGCATACGACCTTCTTTGCTGCATATGTACTGTCGGGCAATTCGTAATCCTTTGGAAGCTTCTTCTTCAATATTTTCAGTAGCTTCTCAAATCCTTTGTCAGCCACAACATTCTCTGCCTTCCACTGCAGCAATTCCAGTACGGTACCGAGCTTTGTGTTGCCATCTTCGCAATTGGGGTATAACCCTTTTTTGTGATCCTCTAACATGCGATCGAACTTTAGCTTCTCCTTTTGACTTTCACATTGCGTCCTTGCATCGACAATGACCCGGCGGAGATCATCATCATCGAGCACATCGTCTGGTTCCTCTTGATCTTCAGCAGCTTCACCCGTTGCAGCATCATTGGGCACATCGTCTGGTTCCTCTTGATCTTCACCAGCTCCCCCCGTTGCAGCATCACCGTATTCAGGGGGCACATAGTTGTCATCGTACTCTTCTTCTTCGCCGTCTTCCATCATAACCCCTATTTCTCCGTGCCTCGTCCAAACATTATAGTGTGGCATGAAACCCTTGTAAAGCAGGTGGGAGTGAAGGATTTTCCGGTTAGAGTAAGACCTCATATTCCCACATTGAGTGCATGGACAACACATAAAACCATTCTGCTTGTTTGCCTCGGCCGCATCGAGAAACTCATGCACGCCCTTAATGTACTCGCGGGTGTGTCTGTCACCGTACATCCATTGCCGGTTCATCTGCGTGCATTATATATAATTAAGTGTCCAAATTAATAGAAGTTCATCATCACATTAAAACCAAAGTGCATACATAGTTCTCATCTAACAACATATAGCTCTCCAGAGCATCTAATTAATTAAACCATACATTGAAACTATGTAAAACATTTCAATGCGAAAACAAATGCGATCATAATCGCAACCAAGGTAACAATTGATCCAACGGCATAATGATACCAAGCCTCGGTATGAATGGCATATTTTCTAATCTTTCTAATCTTCAAGCGCATTGCATCCATCTTGATCTTGTGATCATCGATGACATCCGCAACATGCAACTCCAATATCATCTTCTCCTCCTCATTTTTTTTATTTTTTCCTTCAACAAATTGCTTTCTTCTTCAACTAAATTTAACCTCTTGACAATAGGGTCGGTTGGCATTTCCGATTCACATACATCCTACATAAATAAAATCTATGTCACGTTGGTCGGCATAATTTTCATAAACAATAAATGAACCAATAGTTATAAAGATAATATATATACCACATCCGAATCATAGACAGGACGAGGGCCGACGGGGGCGGATACCAAAACCATCGCACTATATAAGATGCAATAATAAAAGTAAGAAAATAATACAAGTATCTATGTAAACATACAAGTAAGAATATTTTTCCTTTCAGAAAGAAGATAAGAACAAGAGGCTCACCACGGTGGTGCCAGCGGTGAGCTCAACGCAGGTGATCGACGGCGGTGAAAACGGGGACGGGGCGTGACGGACCGCTAAACCTAGACAAATATTATGGAAAATGGAGCTTGGAGGTCGAGCTTGGAGAGGAGAAAGCTTAAGTAGTGTGGCTTGGGCATTCCATCGAACACCTTGTGTGCATAGGAGGTGAGCTAGAGCACCACCAAGCCTTCTCCCCCTCGGCCAGAGAAAAACAGAGCACTGGGGTGCTCTGCTCGCGAGCGAGGGGCATATATAGGCACCTCATTGGTCTCGGTTGGTGACATGAGCCGGGACTAAAGGGGAGCCTTTGGTCCCGGTTCAAGCCACCAACCGGGATCAATGGTGGTGGGCCAGGAGCGAGGCCCATTGGTCCCGGTTCATCCCACCAACCGGGACCAAAAGGTCCAGATGAATCGGGACCAATGGCCCACGTGGCCCGGCCGGCCCCTTGGGCTCACGAACCGGGACCAATGCCCACATTGGTCCCGGTTCTGGACTGAACCGGGACTAATGGGCTGACCCGGCCTGGACCAAAGCCCCGTTTTCTACTAGTGCTTATAGTGATGTGCATTACCGAGAGGGCCCAGAGATACCTCTCCGACAATCGGAGTGACAAATCCTATGCTTGATCTATGCCAACTCCACGAACACCATCGGAGACACCTGTAGAGCACCTTTATAATCACCCAGTTACGTTGTGACATTTGGTAGCACACAAAGTGTTCCTCCGGTAATCGGGAGTTGCATAATCTCATAGTCATAGGAACATGTATAAGTCATGAAGAAAGCAATAGCAGTAAACTAAAACGATCAAGTGCTAAGCTAATGGAATGGGTCAAGTCAATCACATCATTCTTATAATGATGTGACCCCGTTTATCAAATGACAACTCATGTCTATGGTTAGGAAACATAACCATCTTTGATCAACGAGCTAGTCAAGTAGAGGCATACTAGTGACACTATGTTTGTCTATGTATTCACACATGTATTATGTTTCCGGTTAATATAATTCTAGCATGAATAATAAACATTTATCATGAAATAAGGAAATAAATAATAACTTTATTATTGCCTCTAGGGCATATTTCCTTTAGTCTACCACTTGCACTAGAGTCAATAATCTAGATTACACAGTAATGATTCTAACACCCATGGAGCCTTGGTGCTGATCATGTTTTTGCTCGTGAGAGAGGCTTAGTCAATGGGTCTGCAACATTCAAATCTGTATGTATCTTGCAAATCTATATGTGTCCCACATGGACTTGATCCCAGATGGAATTGAAGCGTCTCTTGATGTGCTTGGTTCTCTTGTGAAATCTGGATTCCTTTGCCAAGGCAATTACACCAGTATTGTCACAAAAGATTTTCATTGGACCCGATGCACTAGGTATGACACCTAGATCGGATATGAACACCTTCATCCAGACTCCTTCATTTGCTGCTTCCGAAGCAGCTATGTACTCCACTTCACACGTAGATCCCGCCACGACGCTTTGTTTAGAACTGCTCCAACTGACAGCTCCACCGTTCAATATAAACACGTATCCGGTTTGCGATTTAGAATCGTCCGGATCAGTGTCAAAGCTTGCATCGACGTAACCATTTACGACGAGCTCTTTGTCACCTCCATAAACGAGAAACATATCCTTAGTCCTTCTCAGGTATTTCAGGATGTTCTTGACCGCTGTCCAGTGATCCACTCCTGGATTACTTTGGTACCTCCCCGCTAAACTAATAGCAAGGCACACATCAGGTCTGGTACACAGCATTGCATACATGATAGAGCCTATGGCTGAAGCATAGGGAACACTTTTCATTTTCTCTCTATCTTCTGCAGTGGTCGGGCATTGAGTCTTACTCAACTTCACACCTTGTAACACATGCAAGAACCCTTTCTTAGCTTGATCCATTTTGAGCTTCTTCAAAACTTTATCAAGGTATGTGCTCTGTGAAAGTCCAATTAAGCATCTTTATCTATCTCTATAAATCTTGATGCCCAATATATAAGCATCTTCACCAAGGTCTTTCATTGAAAAACTCTTATTCAAGTATCCTTTTATGCTATCTAGAAATTCTATATCATTTCCAATCAACAATATGTCATACACATATAATATTAGAAATGCTACAGAGCTCCCACTCACTTGTAAATACAGGCTTCTCCAAAAGTCTGTATAAAACCATATGCTTTGATCACACTATCAAAATGTTTATTCCAACTCCGAGAGGCTTGCACCAGTCCATAAATGGATCGTTGGAGCTTGCACACTTCGTTAGTACCCTTTGGGTCGATAAAACCTTCAGGTTGCATCATATACAACTCTTCTCCCAGAAATCCATTCAGGAATGCAGTCTTTACATCCATTTGCCAAATTTCATAATCATAAAATGCGGCAATTGCTAACATGATTCGGACGGACTTAAGCATCGCTACGGGTGAGAAGGTCTCATCGTAGTCAACTCCTTGAACTTGTCGAAAACCTTTTGCAACAAGTCGAGCTTTGTAGACAGTAACATTACCATCAGCGTCAGTCTTCTTCTTGAAGATCCATTTATTCTCGATGGCTTGCCGATCATCAGGCAAGTCAACCAAAGTCCACACTTTATTCTCATACATGGACCCCATCTCAGATTTCATGGCTTCAAGCCATCTTGCGGAATCTGGGCTCATCATCACTTCCTCATAGTTCGTAGGTTCGTCATGGTCAAGTAACATGACCTCCAGAATAGGATTACTGTACCACTCTAGTGCGGATCTTACTCGGGTTGACCTACGAGGTTCAATAGTAACTTGATCTAAAGTTTCATGATCATCATCATTAGCTTCCTCACTAATTGGTGTAGGTGTCATAGGAACCGGTTTCTATGATGAACTACTCTCTAATAAGGGAGCAGGTACAGTTACCTCATCAAGTTATACTTTCCTCCCACTCACTTCTTTCGAGAGAAACTTCTTCTCTAGAAAGGGTCCATTCTTAGCAAAAAATGTCTTGCCTTCGGATCTGTGATACAAGGTGTACCCAACAGTCTCCTTTGGGTATCCTATGAAAATACATTTCTCCGATTTGGGTTCGAGCTTATCAGGTTGAAGATTTTTCACATAAGCATCGCAGCCCCAAACTTTAAGAAACGACAACTTTGGTTTCTTGCCAAACCATAGTTCATAAGGTGTCGTCTCAACGGATTTAGATGGTGCCCTATTTAACGTGAATGCAGCTGTCTCTAAAGCATAACCCCAAAACGATTGCGGTAAATCAGTGAGAGACATCATAGATCGCACCATATCTAATAAAGTGCGGTTATGATGTTCGGACACACCCTTACATTGTGGTGTTCCAGGTGGCTTGAGTTGCGAAACTATTCTGCGTTGTTTCAAATGAAGTCCAAACTCATAACTCAAATATTCACCTCCACGATCAGATCACAGAAACTTGATTTTCTTGTTACGATGATTTTCCACTTCACTCTGAAAAACTTTTCAAATGTTTCAGACATATGTTTCATTAAGTAGATATACCCATATCTTCTCAAATCATCTGTGAAGGTGAGAAAATAAGAATATCCGCCACGAGCCTCAATGTTCATTGGACCACATACATCAGTATGTATGATTTCCAGTAACTCTGTTGCTCGCTCCATTGTTCCAGAGAACGGAGTTTTAGTCATCTTGCCCATGAGGCATGGTTCGCAAGTAAAGTGATTCACAATCAAGTGATTCCAGAAGTCCATCAGAATGGAGTTTCTTCATGCGCTTTACACCAATATGACCTAAATGGCAGTGCCACAAATAAGTTGCACTATCATTATAAACTCTGCATCTTTTGGCTTCAACATTATGAATATGTGTATCACTACTATCGAGATTCAACACAAATAGACCACTCTTCAAGGGTGCATGACCATAAAAGATATTACTCATATAAATAGAACAACCATTATTCTCAGGTTTAAATGAATAACCGGCTCGCATCAAACAAGATCCAGATATAATGTTCATGCTTAACATTGGCACCAAATAACAATTACTCAGGTCTGAAGCTAATACCGAAGGTAGATGCAGAGGTAGCGTGCCGACGGCGATCACATCGACTTTGGAACCATTTCCCACGCGCATCATCACCTCGTCCTTAGCCAGTCTTCGCTTAATCCGTAGTCCCTGTTTCGAGTTGCAAATATTAGCAACAGAACCAGTATCAAATACCCAGGTGCTACTGCGAGCTCTAGTAAGGTACACATCAATAACATGTATATCACATATACCTTTGTTCACCTTGCCATCCTTCTTATTGCCAAATACTTGGGGCAGTTCCGCTTCTAGTGACCAGTCCCTTTGCAGTAGAAGCACTCAGTCTCAGGCTTAGGTCCAGACTTGGGTTTCTTCTCTTGAGCAGCAACTTGTTTGCCGTTCTTCTTGAAGTTCCCTTTCTTCTTCCCTTTACCCTTTTTCTTGAAACTGGTGCTCTTATTGACCATCAACACTTGATGCTCCTTCTTGATTTCTACCTCCGCGGCGTTTAGCATTGCGAAGAGCTCGGGAATCGTCTTATCCATCCCTTGCATATTATAGTTCATCACGAAGCTCTTGTAGCTTGGTGGCAGTGATTGAAGAACTTTGTCAATGACACTATCAACCGAAAGATTAACTCCCAGCTGAGTCAAGTGATTATGGTACCCAGACATTCTGAGTGTATGTTCACTGCCAAAACTATTCTTCTCCATCTTGCAGCTGTAGAACTTATTGGAGACTTCATATCTCTCAATCCGGGCATTTTCTTGAAATATGAACTTCAACTCCTGGAACATCTCATATGCTCCATGACGTTCAAAACGTCGTTGAAGTCCCAGTTCTAAGCCATAAAACATGGCACACTGAACTATTGAGTAGTCATCAGCTTTGCTCTGCCAGACATTCATAACATCTGGCGTTGCTCCTGCAGCGGGTTTGGCACCCAGCGGTGCTTCCAGGAGGTAATTCTTCTGTGCATCAATGAGGATAATCCTCAAGTTACAGACCCAGTCCGTGTAATTGCTACCATCATCTTTCAACTTTGCTTTCTCAAGGAACGCATTCAAATTCAACGGAACAACATCACGTGCCATCTATCTACAATAACATAGACAAGCAAAAATACTATCAGGTACTAAGTTCATGATAAATTTAAGTCCAGTTAATCATATTACTTAAGAACTCCCACTTAGATAGACATCCCTCTAATCATCTAAGTGATCACGTGATCCATATCAACTAAACCATAACCGGTCATCACGTGAAATGGAGTAGTTTTCGATCGTGAACATCACTATGTTGATCATATCTACTATATGATTCACGCTCGACCTTTCGGTCTCAGTGTTCTGAGGCCATATCTGCATATGCTAGGCTCATCAAGTTTAACCCGAGTATTCTGCGTGTGTAAAACTGACTTACACCCGTTGTAGATGAACGTTGAGCTTATCACACCCGAGCATCACGTGGTGTCTCGGCCCGACAAACTTTGGCAATGGTGCATACTCAGGGAGAACACTTTTACCTTGAAATTTAGTGAGAGATCATCTTATAATGCTACCATCAAACAAAGCAGAATAAGATGCATAAAGGATAAACATCACATGCAATCAATATAAGTGATATGATATGGCCATCATCATCTTGTGCCTTTGATCTCCATCTCCAAAGCACCGTCATGATCACCATCGTCATCGGCGCGACACCTTGATCTCCATCGTAGCATCGTTGTCGTCTCGCCATCTATTGCTTCTACGACTATCGCTACCGCTTAGTGATAAAGTAAAGCAATTACAGGGCGGTTGCATTGCATACAATAAAGCGACAACCATATAGCTCCTGCCAGTTGTCGATAACTCCGTTAAGAACATGATCATCTCGTACAATAAATATAGCATCATGTCTTGACCATATCACATCACAACATGCCCTGCAAAAACAAGTTAGACGTCCTCTACTTTGTTGTTGCAAGTTTTACGTGGCTGCTACGGGATGAGCAAGAACCGCTCTTACCTACGCATCAAAACCACAACGATAGTTCGTCAAGTTAGTGTTGTTTTAACCTTCTCAAGGACCGGGTGTAGCCACACTCGGTTCAACTAAAGTTGGAGAAACTGACACCCGCCAGCCACCTGTGTGCAAAGCACGTCGATAGAACCAGTCTCGCGTAAGCGTACGCGTAATGTCGGTCTGGGTCGCTTCATCCAACAATATCGCCGAACCAAAGTATGACATGCTAGTAAGCAGTATGACTTGTATCGCCCACAACTCACTTGTGTTCTACTTGTGCATATAACATCTACGCATAAACTTGGCTCTGATACCACTGTTGGGGAACGCAGTAATTTCAAAATTTTCCTACACACACGCAAGATCATGGTGATGCATAGCAACGAGAGGGGAGAGTGTCGTCCACGTACCCTTGTAGACCGTTAAGCAGAAGCGTTATAACAACGCGGTTGATGTAGTCGTACGTCTTCACGATCGACCGATCCTCAGCATCGAACGTACGGCACCTCCGCGTTCAGCACACTTTCAGCTCGGTGACGTCCCGCGAACTCATGATACAATAGAGCTCGAGGGAGAGTTTCGTCAGCACGACAGCGTGGTGACGATGTTGATGAAGCTATCGTCGCAGGGCTTCGCCTAAGCACCGCTACGATATAACCGAGGTGGATTATGGTGGAGGGGGGCACCGCACACGGCTAAGAGATCAACTGATCAATTGTTGTGTCTCCAAGGGGTGCCCCTCCCCGTATATAAAGGAGGGAGAGGAGGAGGGGGCGGCCAAGGAGGAGGAGGCGTGCCCAAGGGGGGCAATCCTACTCCAATTAGGATTCCCCCCTCTTTCCTAGTCCTAGTAGGAGAGGGGAAGGAAAGGGAGGAGAAGAAGAAGGAAAGGGGGCCCCGCCCTCCTAAGTCCAATTCGGTTTGGGCTAGGGGGCGCGCGCCCCTAGCTGGCCGCCTCTCCTCTTCCTCCACTTGGGCCCATAAGGCCCAATACCCCCCGGGAGGTTCCAGTAACCTCCCGATTCTCCGGTATTTATCCGATAACCCCGGAACTCATCCGGTGTCCGAATATAACCTTCCATTATATCGATCTTTACGTCTCGACCATTTCGAGACTCCTTGCCATGTCTGTGATCACATCTGGGACTCTGAAATACCTTCGGTACATCAAAACACAAAAACTCATAATACCGATCGTCACAGAACTTTAAGCGTGCGGACCCTATGGGTTCGAGGACTATGTAGACATGACCGAGACACGTCTCCGGTCAATAATCAATAGCGGAACCTGTATGCTCATATTGGTTCCTACATATTCTACGAAGATCTTTATCGGTCAAACCGCATAACAACATATGTTGTTCCCTTTGTCATCAGTATGTTACTTGCCCGAGATTCGATCTTCGGTATCTCAATACCTTGTTCAATCTCGTTACTGGCAAGTCTCTTTACTCGTTCCATAATATAACATCCCGAAACTAACTCATTAGTCACATTTCTTGCAAGGCTTATAGTGATGTGCATTACCGAGAGGGCCTAGAGATACCTCTCCGACAATCGGATTGACAAATCCTATTCTTGATCTATGCCAACTCCATGAACACCATCAAAGACACCTATAGAGCACCTTTATAATCACCCAGTTACGTTGTGATGTTTGGTAGCACAAAGTGTTCCTCCAGTAATCAGGAGTTGCATAATCTCATAGTCATTGGAACATGTATAAGTCATGAAGAAAGCAATAGCAGTAAACTAAAACGATCAAGTGCTAAGCTAATGGAATGGGTCAAGTCAATCACATCATTCTTCTAATGATGTGATCCTGTTTATCAAATGACAACTCATGTCTATGGTTAGGAAACATAACCATCTTTAATCAACGAGCTAGTCAAGTAGAGGCATACTAGTGACACTATGTTTGTCTATGTATTCACACATGTATTATGTTTCCGGTTAATACAATTTTAGCATGAATAATAAACATTTATCATGAAATAAGGAAATAAATAATAACTTTATTATTGCCTGTTGGGCATATTTCCTTCAACTCCACCCTTCAAGCTAAACAACACAACACTCAAATTTCCAAAGCTTAGTTGTTCAAATATGATTGTGATATGATACTGATATTAGTTAACAGACACATTTAATTGGTTAGCTAAAGGTCCCACTTGAGTTTCCAAATGCATATCGCGACATATAGAGAGACAACAGAATTGCATTTCTTTGTCACTTGTTGATTGTACTTTCTTATCCATACCAAATCTTAGTTGTTATTTCAAAGCAAACATCGGTTGCTAACTACCCTTTGCGCGGTCTGTAGCTTCATATCTGCCATCCCACTGCCATGGTCAACAGTATACTCATCATGATTACGGTTTCCCCATTTTATGATGACCATGATCAGCCCACATGGTTCGTGTCGTGATAGCACTGCGCCACCCATCGAGCTAAACAAGCTTAGTTGCACAAATTCAAATATGATATTATGTTGATATTAGTAAAACTAAGAGATGTTTAATTGGTCAGCTAAATGTTCCTACTTTAGTTTCGAAATGCATGTGAGCCACATATGGAGAGACCGGAAGGAATAGTATTTCTCTGTGCGCTCTGGTTCATCATGGGTGGGCAACCGACATTGTATAGAAAGACTTGTAATATCTTCAATCTACTTGCTCTTCTGCTCTTCTTTAAGATAATCCTCTTCTCTTCTTTAATAAGTATGTTCCTTGTTGGGAAGAGTAGCAGAGACATTTGCGGTCAACTGGTCAGGTCAAGTTGTTCTCCCTTAGTATATTTTGAATCTGTCAGGTCAGGTCGACTTGTTCTTCTTTACTATATGTTGAAGCTGTCATCTGTGAAGTATTATCACTTCTGGAGCTCTCATATTTTGAGTAGTAGGCCACATTATATTAATGCACACACCAAATTACAGCATGCATGGCATCTCTCAGAAGAATTGCAGAGATAGCACAAAGGGGTTTACAGGGAGGCAGTATTGGATTAGAATCACTTCTGCATTACAAAGATAATCTCACTTGTTTTTATGTTTTCTTGCATGTCAGATATTGAACATTATCAAAATGAATATGAGAATGGGTGCACGAGAGGAATATTGCGGAACAATCCACTGGTTAACAAACTTGGCATGGTGGAGGATGGCCTATCTTATTCACCCATCAAGGTGCTTGCTCTAACTTGGCAAGGTTGTATTGGTCACACATATTTTGCATCTGACCTCTTGCATTACTTCTACTTTGTTACACCATCTGCTTAGTTTAAGCATCATATATGAGTATATGCCATACCTATCAATTCTCTGTACCTATTCCATATGTTGTCATACTATGTTTTTCCAGTCAAATGTTGTTCTTTCGTAATAGATGTCCAAAAGGAAGAGGGTGAGTGCAGATCCTCAAGGAGTACAAACTAGGTATTTGGAAAAGGTAGTGATACCTGTTAAATCAGATAGATCAACAGCCACAGAAAACACAGACCCAACTGTACCACACTTTACCCCTACTCCACTGGCCAAACCCCTATTAGAACTGCTGAGAGCCCAGCGTCAGGTACTATCTATGATATCAATTCAAAATTTGAATTCCTAAATTTCTGCATGTGCCTTACCTTCTCTCTTGTATGAAAACTAATTTCAGATGAATGTCCTTGCTCAAAGGATCATAGGATCTCACAACAATACTGGGCTCTGCATTGCTCGTGTCAGTACCTCTTGCCCTTTGTTAGCATACTTACACCCATTGTTGTTTGATTATGTAGCATCACTGTAAATGTTCGCTTCTTTATCCTATCTTTGCTTGAAATTATAAGATCTATATTTAGTCTTAGATAAATGTAGAATTAACACAATGGTTATGAAGTTTTGGATTGCTCATGTAAGTACCTGTTGTCATGTACTCCCTCTATATCGAATTAATTTTTGATCAATTGGATGTATTTAGAACTTAATAGTGCTATAGACATCCATTTGAGCGACAAGTAATAATGAACAGTGGTGGTATTACTGTACTTGCATCGCGAGATAGTTGATTGTCTAGCATTACTCTGCATCTTATCTACCCTGCCCTCCACTTTCTCCAAATTATCATATCTACATTTACTCTTACCAAAATGTTGAATAAAGCCAATGCCACTGCACACGTTGATACCTGCATTCCTCTTGTGTAACGCCCTCAATGCGGCTATATCTCCTATGTGTTGAGGCACGACTTAGAGGCATAACCGCATTAAAAGCAATGTTGCAAGTTAGGCAATCTTCACAACATCCCATGTAATATATAGATAATAAAAGGGGAGAAACATAGTTCGCTTACACTTGCCATGTCAATCAAAGTACATAAATAGCATTACATCATCCAATCACTCATGGCCCGACTACGGCGCCAAAATAGAAGAACAACCCAACATGCGACACGGTCCCGATTGCCCCAACTGGGCACCACTACTGATCATTAGGGAAAGACACATAGTAACGGCATGAGTCCTCGTCGAACTCCCACTTGAGCTCAAGCGCGTCATCTGGAACAGAGTCATCAGGCCCTGCATCTGGTTTGGAAGTAATCTGTGAGCCACAGGGACTCAGCAATCTCGCACCCTCGCGATCAAGACTATTTAAGCTTAAAGGTAAGGCAAGGTAAAATATGTGGAGCTGCAGCAAGCGACTAGCATATATGGTGGCTAACCTGTTCGCAAAGGAGAGCGAGGAGAGAAAGCAAAGCGCGAACGAATAACTAGAGAACAACCTGCGGCAAGCATTACTCCAACACCGTGTTCAGTTCCCGGACTCCGCCGAGAAGAGACCATCACAGTAACTCACACAGTTGATTCATTTTAATTAAGTTAAGGTTCAAATTATCTACAACCGGACATTAACAAATTCCCATCTGCCCATAACCGCGGGCACGGCTTTCGAAAGTTCAAATCCCTGCAGGGGGTCCCAACTTAGCCCATGACAAGCTCTCACGGTCAACGAAGGAATAGACCTTCTCCCGAGACATTCCGATCAGACTCGGTATCCCGGTTCTACAAGACACTTCGACAAGTTAAAACAAATCCAGCAACACCGCCCGAATGTGCCGACAAATCCTGATAGGATTTGCACATATCTCGTTCTCAGGGCACACTCAGATTGTCCAAACTTCTGATAGGCCAACCCAGAGCTGCCCCTGGTGGCCACCGGCGGCTGACGAGGTGGACCAAAACTCAGAGGAGCACTAGCCCGGGGGGGGTTTAAATAAGATGACCCTCGGGCTCCAGAAACCCAAGGGAAAAAGAGGCTAGGTGGCAAATGATAAAACCAAGGTTGGGCATTGCTGGAAAAGCTTTAATCAAGGCGAACTATCAAGGGGTTCCCATTATCACCCAACCGCGTAAGGAACGCAAAATCCGGGAACATAACGTCGATACGACGAAAACTAGGGCGGCAAGAGTGGAACAAAACACTGGGCAAAAGGCCGAGCCTTCCACCCTTTACCAAGTATATAGATGCATTAAGATAACAAGATAATATAATGATATCCCAACAAGTAAATAATGTTCCAACAAGGAACGGTCTCCAATCTTCACCTGCAACTAGCAACACTATAAGAGGGGCTGAGCAAAGCGGTAACATAGCCAACCAACGGTTTGCTGGGACATGGTGGGTTAGAGGTTTGACATGGCAATTTTGGAGGCATGATAAGCAAGTGGTAGGCATCGTAGCATAGGCATAGCAAAAGAGCGAGCATCTAGCAAAGCAAAGATAGAAGTGATTTCGAGGGTATGATCATCTTGCCTGCACAGTTGTCAGAGTTGACTGGATCCTCGAAAGCAAACTCAACGGGCTCCTCGTTAGCGAACTCGTCTCCCGGCTCTACCCAAACAAGACAAACAAGCAACAAGGACATAATCAACCACGTGCAAGGCTCAAACAACATGACGCAAACATGGTATGCTATGCGGGATGCGATATGTGATGCATATGCAAGATTTGACAAGGAATGAATGAACCTGGCCTCAACATGGAAATCCAAGTGTGCCACTGGAAAGGTGAGATGATTTCTCTTGAAAACGATATAAAGAACGCCGGAATCGGAGTCACGGTTTGGAAATGGCAAGCAATTCAAATATGGCACCGGTCTGCGATATACAACAAGTAGCCATCTAAATGCAACAAGTTAAACATGCTACAGCACTCAAACATGACAACAAAATACATGGCAGGGATTCATTCATGATGCTTAACAAAAGATCAACACTGAGCTATGGCCAATTCATCCACTAACAGGTTCAAACAAGCATGGCAAAAATGCATTTGGCAAACAGATTTCGGACTTGGTGAAATTAACACTTGTCTGGAATTTCAGATCAGGTAGCACACTTTGGAGCAATAAAACTATATGCTACAGAGCCTGAACATGTCAAAATAAAGCATGTCATGGAGCTACTCAAAGAGCTTAACAACAGTCCCTTAGTGACCTTGAGTCAAAAGGGATCAGAAAATACAATTGCAAGCATGTGAACATGGCAAAAACATAATCAGATCACAGACTTAGTGAAAAACTGGAGCATGCAAATCAGATATCAAGTAGGCATGTTTACGAGCTCGATGCACTCACTACAGAGCAAGTCATGACAATCTAAGCATACACCCATCAAGAATACACATTATACAAGCTAGACATGGCAAGAACAATATCATAGCATGCACGGATCAACTACAACATCCTCGGCAAAATTGCTAACAAGTAGACAATCTGCCCAGATTCACGAAATAGCAAAAGTAGAGCTAGATTGACTCAAGCTAGGGTGCTCCATAATTCCAAACAAAGACATGTATGGATAGAGCACTACAAGATTAACAAATCATCTTTACTGATCATCCTCAAAAGAGGCACGGATCACTAGGAAACAACATGAACATATGGCATAATGAAATAAACAGATCAAGGACTTAGTGGAATTGCTAAGTCCCTGGAATCAGCATTACGAATGCTCCACTTTGCAAGCTTGTGCTAGTCACTACACACATCACAAAAATACATGGGTTGCACCTCTGGAAAGATGGCAAAACATATAACAAAACTCATGTAGAGCTCAGGGGCATATCATGCACACAATAATCATGGCAAAAATGACAAATATCTAATTGGAGCAGCAGATCTGACAATTATCTCAAATAGCATTCTTCCAACAGCATTTCGGGCATCAAGATGAACTCAACTAAAAATTATGCAATGATATGAAATGATGTGCTCTCTGAGACGAACATTTTGATATGCTATATGCCCAAAACGGAGCTACGGATGCAAAGTTACGGCACGACGAACATAGCAAAATAATTAGGGTTTCGGGGCAAAAGTCAACCGAGGTGGATCTCAGATCCAGATCCGGATCTCGCCGGAGTTACTGTTCATGCACGGAAGCCGAGGATCGTCGGGGAACTTGGAGCTCGCCGGAGACGTTGGAGGGCGCCGGAGGAGGGGAAGAAGGCCGGGGCGGCGGTGGCGATGGGGTGGCCGGCGATGGCGGTGGACGGCGCAGCGGGGCGCCGGCGAGGACCTCCGGCCGGGCCTTGCACCGGCGAGCTGGAGCGGCACCGGCGAACGGCGGGGCGGCGGCCGGCGATGGGGAGGAGGCGGCGCGGTGGGAGGGGCCTCGGGGCCCGGTCGGGTGGAGGAGAGGGCCGGCCCCGGGCCTCGCGGGCCGGCGGTGGGAGGCGGCGCGGTGATGCGGTCCCCCGGGACACGTGGCAGCGAGCGATTCATCGCGGGCGGCAGCGGACGTGTCCGGCCGCGCGGAGAGAGGTGGATCTAGGTTTTCGGACGAGGGGATCCGCGAATTTTGAGGAGGGGGTCTATATATAGTGGTAGAGGGAGCTAGGAGTGTCCAAATGAGGTGCGGTTTTCGGCCACGCGATCGTGATCGAACGCTCTAGATGATGGAGAGGGTTTTGGTGGGTTTTGGGCCAAATTGGAGGGGTGTTGGGCTGCAACACACACGAGGCCTTTTTGATCCCTCGGTTAACCGTTGGAGCATCAAACGAAGTCCAAATGGTACGAAACTTGACAAGCGGTCTACCGGTAGTAAACCAAGGCCGCTTGGCAAGTCTCGGTCCAATCCGGAAATGTTTAACCCCCACACACGAAAGAAAGGTAGAAATGACCATCGGAGGAGAACGGAGCGCCGGAATGCAAAACGGACAACGGGGAAAATGCTCGGATGCATGAGATGAACACGTATGCAAATGCGATGCACATGTTGAAATGATATGAGATGCATGACAACGATAACAACACACGGAGACAAAAACCCAAACCCGAGAAAATAAAATAACTTAACGCCGGAAACGGCAAGAGTTGGATTACATATTAGGTAAATCATATATCCGGGGTGTTACAACACTCCACCACTACGAAAGGATCTCGTTCCGAGATCTAGGACTGAAAGAACGCCGGGTATTTAGAACGGAGGTGATCCTCACGTTCCCAGGTGGCTTCACGGTCGGAATGGTGTGACCACTTGACTTTGAGGAATTTGATTGACTTGTTGCGAGTCTTGCGTTCAGTCTCTTCAAGAATAGCCACGGGGTGCTCACGATAAGAGAGATCTGCTTGGAATTCAATGTCTTCGAAGTTGACGGTGCGGTCAGGAGTCTTGAAGCACTTGCGGAGCTGAGAGACATGGAACACGTCATGCACATTTGCAAAGTTTGAAGGAAGCTCGAGTTGATAGGCGAGATCGCCTCTCTTGCTGAAGATCTTGAAAGGTCCCACGTATCTAGGGGCAAGCTTCCCTTTGATACCGAAGCGACGAGTACCTTTCATTGGAGAGACGCGGAGGTAAACATGATCTCCGATCTCGAAAGCCAAATCATGGTGCTTACTATCATAGTAGCTCTTCTGGAGGGATTGGGCTGCTTTGAGGTTATCTCGAATGACTTTACACATTTCCTCTGCCTCTGTGATTAAGTCATTGCCGAGAAGCTGACGTTCACCGGTTTCAGACCAGTTGAGAGGGGTACGGCACTTCCTGCCATACAGAATTTCAAATGGGGCCTTGCCCGAACTTGCTTGAAAACTGTTGTTGTAGGAGAATTCAGCATATGGAAGACAATCTTCCCACTTCATGCCGAAGGAGATCACACAAGCCCTGAGCATATCTTCGAGAATCTGATTGACACGCTCGACTTGACCGCTAGTTTGAGGATGGAATGCTGTGCTGAAGCGGATGTTGGTGCCCATGGACTTCTGAAAAGAATTCCAAAACTTGGAGGTAAAGATGCTGCCACGGTCTGAAGAGATCACTTGTGGAATACCATACAGAGAGACAATTCGAGAGGTATAGAGCTCCGCCAATTGAGCTGCAGTGATATACTCCTTGATAGGCAGAAAATGAGCCACTTTAGTGAGTTTGTCGATGACAACGAATATAGCATCATTGCCACGCTTGGACTTTGGAAACCCAGTAACGAAGTCCATCTCAATGTGGTCAAACTTCCATTCTGGAATGGCAAGAGGTTGGAGGAGACCAGCTGGCCTTTGGTGTTCTGCCTTCACTCTTCTGCAGACATCACATTTGTTCACGAACTGAGCAATCTCGCACTTCATACGAGTCCACCAATAAGCCTGCTTGAGGTCCTGATACATCTTCGTGCTCCCAGGGTGGATGGAGAGGAGTGAATTGTGAGCCTCGTTCATGATAACCTTATGAAGATCACCTTTGGGCACAACAATACGATCCTCGAAGAAGAGAGTATCCTTGTCATCAAGGCGGTAGCACTTGTACTTGGGTTAACTCTTGGCAATCCCAATCTTCACCTTTTTCACCATAGCATCAAGAAGCTGGGCTTGGCGAATCTAGTCTTCCAAGGTAGGAGAGACTTGAAGGTTGGCGAGGAAACCTTGAGGAACAACTTACAGATTAAGTTTGTGGAAAGCTTCAAAAAGCTCGGGTTGATAAGGCTTGAGAATCAGACTGTTGCAATAAGCCTTCCTGCTCAATGCATCAGCAATCACATTGGCCTTGCCTGGAGTATACTCGATACTCGGATTATACTCTTGAATCATTTCGACCCATCGAGTCTGCCTGAGGTTGAGATTAGGCTGAGTGAAGATGTACTTGAGACTCTTGTGGTCAGTGAAGATGTCCACTTTTCTTCCCAATAAGAGATGTCTCCAAGTCAAAAGAGCATGCACAACTGCCGCCAACTCGAGGTCATGAGTGGGGTAGTTCTTCTTGTTGGGCTTCAACTGGCGAGAGGTATAAGCCACAACTTTCTTCTCTTGCATCAACACTGCACCGAGACCTTGGAGAGAGGCATCGCAAAAGTCCTCGTACGGTTTGGATTCATCAGGAGGAGTCAGAACTGGAGTAGTGACCAATTTATCTTTTAAAGTGTTGAAAGCTATGTCACAATCCGGAGACCAAACGTACTTGACGTGCTTCTGGAGAAGATTTGAGAGAGGCTTCGCGATCTTTGAAAAGTTTTCAACGAATCTTCGACAGTAGCTTGCGAGACCGAGGAAGCTACGGAGTTGCTTCACGTTCTGAGGTGGTTCCCAATTCACAATTGCAGACACCTTCTCAGGATTCACCGCAATGCCCTTGGCAGAGATGATATGTCCAAGATAAAGAACCTCATCGAGCCAAAATTCGCACTTGGAGAACTTGGCGTAGAACTGGTGTTCCCTCAGCTTATCGAGCACCAAACGCAAGTGCTTTGCATGATCTTCCTTGTTCTTCGAAAAGACCAGAATGTCGTCGAGATAGACCAAAACAAAGTCATTGGTGTAGGCGTTGAAGATGAAGTTCATCATGCGAGAGAAAGTCGGAGGAGCGTTGACGAGGCCCAAAGACATGACAGTGTATTCATATGAACCATAGCTTTTCCTGAAAGCCGTCTTGGGAATATCTTGCTCACGGATTCGAATCGGGTGATAACCCATACGGAGATCAAGCTTGGAGAATACTTGGGCGCCTTTGAGTTGTTCGAATAGCTCGTTGATGTTGGTAAGTGGGTATTTGTTCTTGATAGTCTTCTTGTTCAATGGACGGTAGTCAACACAAAGTCGGTCCGTTCCATCCTTCTTCTTCACAAAAAGAACACCACAACCCCACGGAGAAGAACTAGGTCGGATGAGACCCATTCGCTCTTGAATATCGAGTTGCTTCTTCAGCTCCTTCAACTCTTCAGGTCCGAGCTTGTAAGGACGCTTGCACACTGGTTCCGTGCCAGGCTCAAGATCAATGACGAATTCAACTAGCCGGTGCGGAGGCATTCCTGGAAGCTCTTCTGGAAAGACGTCTTGATAATCGCAAACGACTAGAATCTGCGAGATAGCATCCAGTTCACCCTTCTCATTGAGAGAAAACAGACGGATGGTATTATCCCGAGCGGCAAAGACAATTACATCCTCAGACGAATGAGTCAATTGAATCTGCCTGGCTGCACAATCAAGCTGAGCCTTGTGCTTAGGAAGCCAATCCATCCCGAGAATAAGATCAATATCCGAGTTACCAAGAACCATTGGAGAAGCCAGAAACTTGAAATCACCCATCATGATAGAAATATCCGGAATCTCGTGGTTAGCGAGCAAACATTTACCCGGAGAGACAACTGCTAACGGTTTATGCATAACTTGGGAAGTCAACTCATGCTTAGATGCAAAAGGTTTCGAGATGAAACAATGCGATGCACCAGTGTCAAAAAGAACTTTTGCAGGAACATCGTTAACAGGAAGGTTACCCATGATGACATCTGACGAGTCCTCTACCTGAGCTGCGTTCATCAAGTTGACCTTGGCGTGCTTGGGGTTATGCTTGACCATAGCTGTACTTGCCGATCTCACAGGAGGAGGAGGAGGGAGACGCCTCTGATTGAAGCATTTGTTGGCATAGTGACCCTTCTGTTGGCACTTGTTGCACGTGACCTCTGAAAGCGGACGGTGGTACGGAGCACTCGATCTTGGCGCTTGAGACGAAGTCTTGTTCTGAAAGCCAGGGTTGGGTGGGTGGGAAGATCCACTGCCACCTTTGCTCTTCTGATACGGCTGACGGAACGGAGGAGGAGGAAGCCAATACTTCTGCTGCTTGGCCACTTGAGTAGAGGAGGAAGGAGTAGCATCTCTGACTCGCTTCTTGGAAGCATCACACCTCAGTTGAGCAGCTTCTTGCTTCAATGCCATGTTGTAGAACTCATCGTACCTCAAGGGCTCAAAGAGAACAAGAGCTAGCTGGATTTCTTCTCTGAGACCACCCCTGAACTGGTATATCATGCTCTTCTTGTCAGGGACGTCCTGCTTAGCAAAGCGGGCGAGCTTCTGAAACAACTTGTTGTAGTCATAGACAGACAAAGAGCCTTGCTTCAGGTTGCGGAATTCCTCACGCTTGCTTTCAACCACGCTCTGAGGTATATGATGAGCTTTGAAATCTTGACGGAATTCATCCCAAGTAATCACATGGCCTCCTCTGGAATCCTTGTACTGCTGGAACCATTCTGTAGTTTGGTCTTTGAGTTGGAAAGAACCGAACTTGAAAAAGTCCTCAGGCCTGACGTTACTACACTCGAAATGCTTGCACAAGTCCACAAGCCAATCATCAACATCAGTTGCCTCAACACAATTGCTGAAAGTCTTTGGCTGATTTGCAAGGAACTGGTTGAGTGTAGCAAAGTGATTCTGATTGTTGCCTTGGTTGCCTTGGTTCGCTTGATTGCGCTCTTGAAGAATTTGCATGATCAACTGCGTGTTTGCATTGGTTGCGGCCATCACAGCTTGCCATGCCTCCGGAGGAGGTGGAGGTGGTGGCGGATCCTGATTTTGATTCTGATTGCTGCTCTTAGCGGGAGCCATCCTGAAGAGGGTGACAACCGTTAGCACATTGACAGATAAAATGAAGCTGAATCAAGCGGGTTGAAATTGCAACATATAGTCTTCACATCCGAACAAAAGAACGAATGCATTCCACTTGAAATGGTCACATATCCATAAATTGAGAAGCCACTTAGAATTTAGGTAGAGGAATAAATCAACAAGGTATGGATCAAGAACGAATACTCGGTAAGAAATCCCAATCTCAAACCAAATATCCGTGGAAGAAGAACTAGAGCTACAAGAATTCCCACCTATGAAACTCCCGAACCTTTCCGGTTATGCAATCAGGTGTTGGGGATACAGGGGAAGCATAATATCTCACCCAAAACTAGCAAATCCTACATCCAGCTGTATCCATCCTTCAACACATAACCGAGAAAAACTTCGGAAACCATCTACCTCAACCTTCGAAAAGCATCCGTTATACAAGTTATGGCAATACTCCCGAACTCCCGCCCCAGTACTGGGTGGCGTCGAGGTTATCTCACCAACAACTGCATAAAAGAGATTTTCGATGTCGGCGTACTAAACTCAGGTATTCCAGAACTGCAACGATAAAATTGTGACGACAACACCTCGGAGCTCAACTCCCCGGGACACTGCCACAACCCCTAAATGACAGGAGGCACCAAGAACAATGTTCTCGTCACAAAACCATCGAAACAATTCCAAGATACCCGCGTGATCCTAAATTTTTTTAGTGAAATTTGAGAAGAGAAGAGTCAAAACTCTATGTCAGGATGCCTTACCAGAGTGATGAAGGGACTGGGGAGTAAAAGAATTCCTAAACTCTCCGATATATAATTCCTAAATGACTCAAAACATTTTTCTAGACTCAATAACGGCTGCTAAAAACGATCAAGCAGTGGGGGCTCCTAAGGTCGGGGAAGGCTCTGATACCAACTTGTAACGCCCTTGATGCGGCTATATCTCCTACGTGTCGAGGCACGACTTAGAGGCATAACCGCATTGAAAGCAATGTCGCAAGTTAGGCAATCTTCACAACATCCCATGTAATATATAGATAATAAAAGGGGAGAAACATAGTTGGCTTACACTCGCCACGTCAATCAAAGTACATAAATAGCATTACATCATCCAATCACTCATGGCCCGACTACGGCGCCAAAATAAAAGAACAACCCAACATGCGACACGGTCCCGATCGCCCCAACTGGGCACCACTACTGATCATCAGGGAAAGATACATAGTAACGGCGTGAGTCCTCGTCGAACTCCCACTTGAGCTCAAGCGCGTCATCTGGAACGGAGTCATCAGGCCCTGCGTCTGGTTTGGAAGTAATCTATGAGCCACAGGGACTCAGCAATCTCGCACCCTCGCGATCAAGACTATTTAAGCTTAAAGGTAAGGCAAGGTAAAATATGTGGAGCTGCAGCAAGCGACTAGCATATATGGTGGCTAACCTGTTCGCAAAGGAGAGCGAGGAGAGAAAGCAAAGCGCGAACGAATAACTAGAGAACAACCTGCGGCAAGCATTACTCCAACACCGTGTTCACTTCCCGGACTCCGCCGAGAAGAGACCATCATGGTAACTCACACAGTTGATTCATTTTAATTAAGTTAAGGTTCAAGTTATCTACAACCAGACATTAACAAATTCCCATCTGCCCATAACCGCGGGCATGGCTTTCGAAAGTTCAAATCCCTGCAGGGGGTCCCAACTTAGCCCATGACAAGCTCTCACGGTCAACGAAGGAATAGACCTTCTCCCGAGACATTCCGATCAGACTCGGTATCCCGGTTCTACAAGACACTTCGACAAGTTAAAACAAATCCAGCAACACCGCCCGAATGTGCCGACAAATCCTAATAGGAGCTGCACATATCTCGTTCTCAGGGCACACTCAGATTGTCCAAACTTCCGGTAGGCCAACCCAGAGTTGCCCCTGGTGGCCACCGGCGGCTGACGAGGTGGACCAACACTCAGAGGAGCACTGGGGGGGGGGGGTTAAATAAGATGACCCTCGGGCTCCGGAAACCCAAGGGAAAAAGAGGCTAGGTGGCAAATGGTAAAACCAAGGTTGGGCATTGCTGGAAAAGCTTTAATCAAGGCGAACTATCAAGGGGTTCCCATTATCACCCAACCGCGTAAGGAACGCAAAATCCAGGAACATAACGCCGATACGACGGAAACTAGGGCGGCAAGAGTGGAACAAAACACTGGGCAAAAGGCCGAGCCTTCCACCCTTTACCAAGTATATAGATGCATTAAGATAACAAGATAATATAATGATATCCCAACAAGTAAATAATGTTCCAACAAGGAACGGTCTCCAATCTTCACCTACAACTAGCAACACTATAAGAGGGGCTGAGCAAAGCGGTAACATAGCCAACCAACGGTTTGCTGGGACATGGTGGGTTAGAGGTTTGACATGGCAATTTGGGAGGCATGATAAGCAAGTGGTAGGCATCGTAGCATAGGCATAGCAAAAGAGCGAGCATCTAGCAAAGCAAAGATAGAAGTGATTTCGAGGGTATGATCATCTTGCCTGCACAGTTGTCAGAGTTGACTGGATCCTCGAAAGCAAACTCAACGGGCTCCTCGTTAGCGAACTCGTCTCCCGGCTCTACCCAAACAAGACAAACAAGCAACAAGGACACAATCAACCACGTGCAAAGCTCAAACAACATGATGCAAACATGGTATGCTATGCGGGATGCGATATGTGATGCATATGCAAGATTTGACAAGGAATGAATGAACCTGGCCTCAACATGGAAATCCAAGTGTGCCACTGGAAAGGTGAGATGATTTCTCTTGAAAACGATATAAAGAACGCCGGAATCGGAGTCACGGTTTGGAAATGGCAAGCAATTCAAATATGGCACCGGTCTGCGATATACAGCAAGTAGCCATCTAAATGCAACAAGAAACATGCTACACACTCAAACATGAACAAAATACATGGCAGGGATCCATTCATGATGCTTAACAAAAGATGAACACTGAGCTATGGCCAATTCATCCATTAACAGGTTCAAACAAGCATGGCAAAAATGCATTTGGTAAACAGATTTCAGACTTAGTGAAATTAACACTTGTCTGGAATTTCAGATCAGGTAGCACACTTTGGAGCATGAAAACTATATGCTACAGGACCTGAACATGGCAAATAAAGCATGGCATGGAGCTACTCAAAGAGCTTAACAAAAGTCCCTTAGTGACCTTGAGCCAAAAGGGATCAGAAAATACAATTGCAAGCATGTGAACATGGCAAAAACATAATCAGATCACAGACTTAGTGAAAAACTGGAGCATGCAAACAGATATCAAGTAGGCATGTTTACGAGCTCGATGCACTCACTACAGAGCAAGTCATGACAATCTAAGCATACACCCATCAAGAATACACATAATACAAGCTAGACATGGCAAGAACAATAACATAGCATGCACGGATCAACTACAACATCCTCGGCAAAATCGCTAACAAGTAGACAATCTGCCCAGATTCACGAAATAGCAAAAGTAGAGCTCGATTGACTCAAGCTAGGGTGCTCCATAATTGCAAACAAATACATGGATGGATAGAGCACTACAAGATTAACAAAACATCCTTACTGATCATCCTCAAAAGAGGCACGGATCACTAGGAAACAACATGAACATATGGCATATTGATAAGAACAGCTCAAGGACTTATTGGAAATGCTAAGTCCCTGAAATCAGCATTAACGAATGCAACACTTTGCAAGCTTGTGCTAGTCACCACACACATCACTAAAATACATGAATGGCACCACTGGAAAGATAACAAAGCATATGACAAAACACCATGTAGAGCTCAGGGGCATATCATGCACACAATAATCATGGCAAAAATGACAAATATCTAATTGGAGCAGCAGATCTGACAATTATCTCAAATAGCATTCTTCCAACAGCATTTCGGGCATCAAGATGAACTCAACTAAAAATTATGCAATGATATGAAATGATGTGCTCTCTGAGACGAACATTTTGATATGCTATATGCCCAAAACGGAGCTACGGATGCAAAGTTACGGCACGACGAACATAGCAAAATAATTAGGGTTTCGGGGCAAAAGTCAACCGAGGTGGATCTCAGATCCAGATCCGGATCTCGCCGGAGTTACTGTTCATGCACGGAAGCCGAGGATCGTCGGGGAACTTGGAGCTCGCCAGAGACGTTGGAGGGCGCCGGAGGAGGGGAAGAAGGCCGGGGCGGCGGTGGCGATGGGGTGGCCGGCGATGGCAGTGGACGGCGCGGCGGGGCGCCGGCGAGGACCTCCGGCCGGGCCTTGTGCCGGCGAGCTGGAGCGGCACCGGCGAACAGCGGGGCGGCGACCGGCGATGGGGAGGAGGCGGCGCGGCGTGAGGGGCCTCGGGGCCCGGTCGGGTGGAGGAGAGGGCCGGCCCCGGGCCTCGCGGGCCGGCGGTGGGAGGCGGCGCGGTGATGCGGTCCCCCGGGACACGTGGCAGCGAGCGATTCATCGCGGGCGGCGGCGGACGTGTCCGGCCGCGCGGAGAGAGGTGGATCTAGGGTTTCGGACGAGGGGATCCGCGAATTTTGAGGAGGGGGTCTATATATAGTGGTAGAGGGAGCTAGGAGTGTCCAAATGAGGTGCGGTTTTCGGCCACGCGATCGTGATCGAACGCTCTAGATGATGGAGAGGGTTTTGGTGGGTTTGGGGCCAAATTGCAGGGGTGTTGGGCTGCAACACACACGAGGCCTTTTCGATCCCTCGGTTAACCGTTGGAGCATCAAACGAAGTCCAAATGGTACGAAACTTGACAAGCGGTCTACCGGTAGTAAACCAAGGCCGCTTGGCAAGTCTCGGTCCAATCCGGAAATGTTTAACCCCCACACACGAAAGAAAGGTAGAAATGACCACTGGAGGAGAACGGAGCGCCGGAATGCAAAACGGACAACGGGGAAAATGCTCGGATGCATGAGATGAACACGTATGCAAATGCGATGCACATGTTGAAATGATATGAGATGCATGACAACGATAACAACACACGGAGACAAAAACCCAAACCCGAGAAAATAAAATAACTTAACGCCGGAAACGGCAAGAGTTGGATTACATATTAGGTAAATCATATTCGGGGTGTTACATCTTGTCAGTACCTTTTGCCTTGTAATGATGTACTTAATTAATTGCTATTTGATTATGTATCATCGGTATGCACCTGAGCTTCATTATCCTCTATTTCTTCCAATATTATTTGATCTATATTTACTCTTTGCAAAATGTAGAATAATGGCAACGCTTATAAAGAATTTTCTTTGGGGAATTTATTGAATTATCCTTCCATCAACATAGAGAAGGGCCTTGTCCAGCCCGTGTTAACATGTAATGTAAGTTCATCCTTCTCAAGCCTTCGAACTTTCTTCTAGTATAGATTTGGATAGGCATCATTTCCTCCACTTCTGTTTACTTTGCTGTTTACATCTAATTGGATGTTTGCAACAACTACCAGTTTTAAATTGTAGTTGTAAAAACATGTTCCTTATGCAGAACAGATCCATTTATTTGCTTATATAATTGTGAAACCTGTTACATGTCCCCTTGTTTCTCTTTCAAATTCGTATCTCTTATGCCAGACAGAACTTTAGGGAAGATAGTGAGCCAAACCATCTTGAGGACAGCGAGATGACCCCAAGGTCCTGTCTTGATGAAGACAATGAGTTGAAGCTACTCACCAGCAGGTGTGAGACAACCTCTATGCAGTCGCTGCCTCAATTAGTTCGACTTCTTCAGTCTCAACTTAAAGAGAAAAGGCTTGCTTCAGCTCAGCTCCGACTTGAAGTCAAAGATGCAATGAAGATGTCAGAGGACTGCCTTGCGCACTATGGTGCAATACAGCTAGGGATGGAGTATCTATCGTTGACACAACTGAGGTCTCATCAGCTTGTTCGTCTGCTTGCGGGGCTCATCCTGGCTAGGCCTAGTGCTTTCTGAAGTGCTCTCAGTTTTATATATTCTTTTGTCGGCGCGTTTATATGCACTGGTGGTGACCTTTGATGCCCAGTGTATGTAATCCGTGGTCACGTTGCGTGTTATTATCACCGATAGCGAACTTTGATTCCCAGTGGATGTAATATGCCGTAATTTCTTTATTGTATAGTCTAGGTTTATTATTTGGTCAGTATGCTGTAATTTAGGCCGGAAGGTTCAGTGGATCTCAGTTTTGTCGGTCTTCAGGCCGGCCGTTACTCATATGGGCCAAAACGTGGGCCTATAATCATCTTGGGCCATTAGCAGGTCTAAACCTATAGTAGTTTCCCGTCTTTAACACGCCGAGTAAAGTTCTGGCCAGCCGGGCCAGAGAATACCACGGGCTTTTAGCAGACTAAAACCTAGGTTGGGGTAGCGTTGAGCTGAAAAATTCACGGGCCAATACAGGCCGAAACTTCCTAAGGCCCATGTTTGGCCCAAATAGGACGAGCAGTTAACACGCCAAAATATATCTCGGGCATGTTTGGCCCAATAAAATTATGGGCTTTAAGCTGGCCGGTATCCATGCGGGCCATAGGCACAAAAGTGTCACGGGCCATTATCAGATGGGCTGTAAGCAGGCCGGATTCAACGCGGGTTGTAATTAGGCCCAACTGTTACACGGGCCATTAACAGGCCGATAGGCCAGTTGGGCTGAAATTTATCCACGGAGACTACGACCCGTTAAGAGGCCTAAATTTACTTCAAACAAGAAATATCCCAATTTTGCATGGATCGTTAAATGGCCTAAAGTTAAACCGGGCCGACAATGTCCCAGATGCACCATGGGCCGCTAACAGGCCGAAACTATTATTGGGCCGAACTGGTAAACGGGCATTTAACAGGCTGAAATACAAATTTGTCTTAGAATGGGCCCAAAAGAACAGTGGCCTGTTAACGGGCCTAATCCAATATGGGTCCTAATTTGGCCCAAAACACGGCAGGCTGTGAACGGGCCTGATCTGGTATGGGCCTCAATTTGACCCAAAATATGGCAGGCTATTAACGGGCCAACCCACTAGTGTCTGAAAAAACATGGTGGGCCTTTAGCTGGGCCGACCTTTTGACCAGAATGGGCCTCTGTTGGGCCGTGCCACGTGTCGACGTATCATAGGCACCTCCTATCCAATGAGTGAATGACATCTGTCCCAACGTTGAGCCAACACGTGTTTGTTCTGGCCAATGAGAATTTTACACGTGGAAAATCCCCATTGGTCCGGGCTGTTAAGGGGTTATCAGATCCAAAACCGTACCCGATAGCTTAACGGCGAACCGCTATGATCGATGCCACGTGTCGGCCACCCTTGACGAAAGCACTTCTATGACGCATGATTTATCGTCATGGAAGTGGACACTTCCGTGATGATAATTTTCGTAATGTCATGGAACACTTCTATGACAGCACATGTATGACTATCTTGATTCTGTCATAAAATCATCATGGATGTACATGCATGATAGAAAACATGACCTACTGTGACAAACACGTATCATCACGAAAGTGTATTTTTTGTAGTGTTATGGCATTTCCATAGCCATTCCAAGATATATTGCCATGCAACTTCCACCGTTTCGTTATTATGACACGCATCATCATTGTCATATTGCTTTGCATGATCATGTAGTTGACATCGTATTTGTGGCAAAGCCACCATTCATAATTCTTTCATACATGTCACTCTTGATTCATTGCACATCCCGGTACACCGCCGGAGGTATTCATATAGAGAGTCATATATGTTCTAAGTATCGAGTTGTAATTCTTGAGTTGTAAGTAAATAAAAGTGTGATGATTTTCATTATTAGAGCATTGTCCCATGTGAGGAAAGGATGATGGAGACTATGATTCCCCCACAAGTCGGGATGAGACTCCGGATGAAAAATAAAAAAATAAAAAAAAGAGGCCAAAAAAGAGAGGGCCCAAAAAACAAAAAAAATAAAAAATGAGAGAAAAGAGAGAAGGGGCAATGCCACTATCCTTTTACCACACTTGTGCTTCAATGTAGCACCATGATCTTCATGATAGAGAGTCTCCTATGTTGTCACTTTCATATACTACTGGGAATTTTTCATTATAGAACTTGGCTTGTATATTCCAACGATGGGCTTCCTCAAAATGGCCTAGGTCTTCATGAGCAAGCAAGTTGGATGCACACCCACTTAGTTTCTTTTTGAGCTTTCATAAACTTATAGCTCTAGTGCATCCATTGCATGGCAATCCCTACTCACTCATATTGATATCTATAGATAGGCATCTCCATAGCCCGTTGATACGCCTAGTTGATGTGAGACTATCTCTTTATTTTTGTCTTCTCCACAACCACCTTCTATTCCACCTATAGTACTATGTCCATGGCTCACGCTCATGTATTGCGTGAAAGTTGAAAAAGTTTGAGAACGTCAAAAGCATGAAATAATTGCTTGGCTTGTCATCGGGGTTGTGCATGATTTGAATATTTTATGTGACGAAGATGGAGCATAGCGAGACTATATGATTTTGTAGGGATAATTTTCTTTGGCCATGTTATTTTGAGAAGGCATAATTGCCTTGTTAGTATGCTTGAAGTATTATTATTTTTGTGTCAATATTAAACTTTTGTTTTGAATCTTAGGGATCTGAACATTCATGCCACAATAAATAAAAATTACATGGATAAATATGTTAGGTAGCATGCCACATCAAAAATTCTATTTTTATAATTTACCTACTCGAGGATGAGCAGGAATTAAGCTTGGGGATGCTTGATACGTCTCCAACATATCTATAATGTTTGATTGTTCCATGCTATTATATTATCTATATTGGATGTTTTATATGCATTTATATGCTATTTTATATGATTTTTGGGACTAACCTATTAACCTAGAGCCCAGTGCCACTTTATGTTTTTTCCTTGTTTTCGAGTTTCGCATAAAAGGAATATCAAACGGAGTCCAATTGACCTGAAAATTTACGGAGATATTTTTGGAAATATAAAAATACTGGAACAAAAAGATACCGGAGAAGAGTCCCGAGGCCACCACAAGGGTGGAGGGCGCGCCGCCCGTCCTTGTCGTCGCCTCGTGGGCCCCTCTAACTTGTTCCTGACGCCAACACCTCTTATAAATCCCCAAACCTCCAGAACAGAACCTAGATCGGGAGTTCTGCCACTGCAAGCCTCTGTAGGCACGAAAAACCAATCGAGAGCCTGTTCCGGCACTTTGCCGGAGGGGAAAACCATCACCGGTGGCCATCTTGATCATCCCGGCGCTCTTCATGATGAGGAGGGAGTAGTTCACCCTCGGTGCTGAGGGTATGTACCAGTAGCTATGTGTTTGATCTCTCTCTCTCTCTCTCGTGTTCTTGATTTGGCACGATCTTGATGTACAGCGAGCTTTGCTATTATAGTTGGATCTTATGATGCTTCTCCCCCTCTACCTTCTTGTAATGGATTGAGTTTTCCCTTTGAAGTTATCTTATCGGATTGAGTCTTTAAGGATTTGAGAACACTTGATGTATGTCTTGCATGTGCTTATCTGTGGTGACAATGGGATATTCACGTGATCTACTTGATGTATGTTTTGGTGATCAACTTACGGGTTCTGTCACCTTGTGAACTTATGCATAGGGGTTGGCACACATTTTTGTCTTGATTCTCTGGTAGAAACTTTGGGGCACTCTTTGAAGTTCTTTGTGTTGGTTTGAATAGATGAATCTAAGATTGTGTGATGCATATCGTATAATCAAATCCACAGATACTTGTGGTGACATTAGAGTATCTAGGTGACATTAGGGTTTTGGTTGATGTGTGTCTTAAGGTGTTATTTCAGTATGAACTCTAGGGCTGTTTGTGACACTTATAGGAATAGCCCAATAGATCGATCAGAAAGAATAACTTTGAGGTGGTTTCGTACCCTAAATAATCTCTTCGTTTATTCTCCGCTATTAGTGACTTTGGAGTGACTCTTTGTTACACGTTGAGGGATTGTTATATAATCTAATTATGTTATCATTGTGAGAGAACTTGCACTAGTGAAAGTACGAACCCTAGGCCTTGTTTCCAAGCATTGCAATACCGTTTTCGCTCACTTTTGTTACTAGTTACCTTGCTGTTTTTATATTTTCAGATTACAAAAACATATATCTACCATCCATATTGCACTTGTATCACCATCTCTTCGCCGAACTAGTGCACCTATACAATTTGCCATTGTATTGGGTGTGTTGGGGACACAAGAGACTCTTTGTTATTTGGTTGCAGAGTTGTTTGAGAGATACTATCTTCATCATATGCCTCCCACGGATTGATAAACCTTAGGTCATCCACTTAAGGGAAATTTGCTACTGTCCTACAAAACTCTGCGCTTGGAGGCCTAACATGAGTCTACAAGAAGAAGGTTGCGTAGTAAAGATCAACACTATAAAAACACTTTTGTGATAACATGTGTTTGTCACAGTAGGTCACGTTTCTGTCACACATGTACATCCGTGATGATTTTATGAAAGAATTAAGATAATCATACATGTGCTATTGCGGAAGTGTTCCATGGCAATACTCAATTTATTGTCATGGAAGTGTTCACTTTCGTGATGATAAATGGCGCATAATGGAAGTGTTTTCATAAAGGGTAACTCATACGTGGCATCCACCATAGCAGGTCGCTATTAACCTATCGGGTGCCGGTTTTGGATCCGATACTCACTAAAAGCCATGGCCAATGACGATTTTCCACATGTCAAATTATCACTCGCTAACGGAACCATGTGTCAACTATGTGTTGCGACAGATATCATCCATCCATTGGACAAAATGCGCCTATGAAACATTGACACGTGGCACAACCCAATAGTGGCCCATTTATGTTTAAAAGGTTGACCCACTTGACTTGGTCAAAAGTTAGCGGGCCATCCCGTTCAAAGAATGTTAACGGCATGTTCGCATATGACCCATTTATGGCCTGGGTACGCATGACCCGTTACGGCCTAAGTCATTTGGGCCATCCAATTTGATTCCAGCTCATTCACACTTTCGGTCCATGTGTGGCCCGTGATGTCTTTCGGTCCATATGAGGCCTTTTGTATGGCCAATTAACGACACATGGTGATTCTAGACCATAAAGAATAGTAAATAGCTATGGACCCACTAACAGCCCATGATACAATTGGGCCGTCTCCAGCCCGTGTTATCTTTCGGCCTTTTAAGCGCCCATAAATTCTTGGGCTTAGTTCTGGTCCTCAATTACTTCCGGTCCATTACTGGGATGTTCTGCTTCTGAGCCAAATTCAGTCGTGGTTACATTTGGCCTATTTGTGGCCCGTTAATCCTTTGGGCTATTTCATCTCGTCGTGTATTTCGGCCCATTAATGGCCCGTTATGCCCGTCGATAGTATTAAGCCCTTTGATGTCTTTCGGCCTATTAACGGCTCGTTATGTACTGGGCCCATAAACATTCCGCTTTTAGCCATTTTATGTTCCATATTGCGGTCCAGGTGTAACCCATGATTAGTATGGCCCACGCGTGGCCCATGGATCATACGACCCATAGGAGGCCTATGGTCCGTATGGTAGGTAGGTGGACCATGGTTACCACGGAGCTATGTGGGCTCATGGTTAGTGTGGCCATTATAATCAAGGAGAAGTAACTGTAGTGACTATAAGGAAATAAATAAACAAGACTATACAAAAATAAATAAGCAAGCAACAAACGCTAGGCTATTACAGCTATTACACATATTACATCCACTCGACATCAAAGTTTGCCACCGGTACAAATATAGGCAACAACAAAGCAACATATTACATACACTGGGCGTCAAAGTTGGCCAGTAGTGCAAATAAACACGGCACCAAAACAAGTCCAGAATTGAAACCACTTCAGAAGAGATCAAGAAATGATATCTTGGATACCCACCATGCTCGAAATAAGCTTAGCTAGCTTATTAGCTTTCTCTTGTTTGGCGCTAAAATCCTGCAACGCTTGTTGTTGCACCAGAAAGTATGCATTTGAATTCTGCAGGGTCTTCCTCGGTCCTTCGGCTTCTTGGCGCTTCAAATAGGTGACACAAAGTGAAACCCTTGAAATGAATTCATTACTGCCTTGATGTCTTATTCAATTATTACCTGACTTCTTAATATAGTTGTATACATAATCTTCCTGTTTCCTATTCTTCTTTCGTTTGCAAGCTAACAATTTAGTTGATGCTGAGTTTTTTTTGCTTATTACAGTAGAGGTGATGGATTCTGTACTATTGTATTTTTGGAAATGCGTCTACACAAAATTGCAATTTGGAGGAGCGACTGAAGTGAAAATTGCATGCTTTTCTTTAACATTAATAATAAATGGTATATTATTTTTGCTTCAGATTTAGGAGTGTTCGATCTGCTACATAGTGCATTTTTCCAGTCTCAAAATTTCAGTGTTATTACTAGCATATACCCTATTTCTTGGTATTATTGAAACCACGACATTGGTTAAAGCCTACTGGAAAGAATAATTAATCAATGATGTGCTAAATTAAACTAAAATGTTTACGTATACAATCAAAACTAAAGAAAAAAAAAGAGATCTCGTATATTCCCTTGAATTATTTACTTCATACATTTTCATGTGAGGGCTCTTTATAGAAAGCAACTGATATTCATTTAGAAAATCTTGTTCATATTTTTACATATCATTAACTAATGGTTACATTATTAACACGATTTTAGTTTAGTTGGTTCATTGTCATGTACCCTATCTTATAATAGTTTCCCTTATATTCATTTCACTCTAAAGGGTATAATCAGGAAATTGCATTTATAAAATTTTAGCATATGCTCTATCCCAATTCTTTATTACATCTCATATTGAAGTGTGGGCAGATATAATTATGTACCGTGTATGCCATGCAGGCTAATCAGTAAACGGGAGAATGCATCATTTTTTTTCTTCCAACATATGTTATTGTTCTTCACAATTCCGATGTGTGGTTAATCTAGATGTGAAGGTTATCGCGTGAAAGAATCAGACTAAACCTAGTGAAGGTTATGGTCTAATGCTTGCGAATATTTGGTCTTTTTAAAGAATTCTACTCTTAGCATAATAAGATCACTAAGTGGGTCATTTAATTGCCTAAAATGATCTTACCTTTGAGTGTTTTTATTTTACATTACATGCAAAAGGTAAGTTTACTGATAGAAATTAGCTTTAATAGATGAACAAAGTATGCCTCGAGTATTACTATTTTCATGTCTTGTTAACTATGAACTACATATAAGCCATGCCACGTGCATCATCCATTTTGAGTGAATCATGCATTTTGATATACAAGCCCTGTCACGTTCATATAAATTTGTTGCAATTGACCAATATGAAATTATCTGTCCTTCCTTGTTCTAAAATGGTGTTGGCCTTTCTATGTTGGGATGATAAAATGTCACATTTATAGAAGAATTTTTTTTAACTTGTAGCTAGTCTGCTTTTTTTAGCATGCGTTCCCCACATTTTCATGGTACTTTAATATAGTAGTGGTGTGTCCATCAGATGATTGCTTGGAAAATCAACTAATATTATTACTCTCCAGATTCATTGGGACCTGGCTGTTATAACTTATTATAATTTTGTATGGTTTTGGATTTTATGCATGTTTGGCCGTTAGTCCGTGTCACTGGAGATTGAAGTTTTTTAGTAGGAAATACTCGGGTCTGAATAGCTACCTGGAAGCGGTGCTGTAGTGTTGGAGATTAAAATTAGCTAGTAGATCATTTTCAAAGAAGTCATGTTACTCGATTTTTTTTTCAAAAAATATATGCTTATAACACTTTCTAGATATGCTGATGTTTTGATATTAAGCTTTGTTTTTTTAATCAGATTAGGTTGTTGGAACTCTGTATTGTCATATGAACAAATGCTATTTTTTGAATGAATATAATTTATGTGTCTGGTTGTAAATTGTGCTGCACCGAGAAAACAGGCTGGATTTAAAAAGAGGCTAATGGGTTGGACTAACATGTAGGTTACTTGGCAAGACAAAAACGAACAACTAAGCAACTAATCGGTTGGACCAGACCGAAATTATTGGGCCAAAACTCTAATTGCGCTCGTTACTAAATGGACCATGTTGGCCTCCACGTCAGAACCATGTACACGCCCATGTTGCTTCCACATCATATAAATCGGTGACGGTTTGTTTCGTCGCAACCTCGTTTGGGCTCGGCGGGCTGGTGCAGATCCACGATGGCCAAGAATCGTCATGGAAGGTACGATGTCAAATTATGACGAGATATAAATGATGGATTTTAAATCTGTCATGGATGGACATGGATGATAGTTTTATGGCTTATCTGTGACGGACCTAGACTGTCATGCATTAACAAGTTTCTTGTAGTGAGAACTTATTTGTCAAAATTTACATCGAAAGGTCGACTACATTAACATGAGAAGTAGATCCGAGTTCCATCAATGGTCTGTAGGCAAGTATAACACTTTCCGAGTTATATGTTGCGTCAGGTATTACACACGTGGATCACATGCTACTTATTTTATTAATATGATAAAGTTGTACTAAGTTTGAGACATTTATTTTGGAGCGCAGGGAGTACCAAGTATGTCACTTTTTCTCTCGCATATCGTGTAATCACAGAGAATGCATAAGTAGGTAGTCAAATGCGTTTACATATTCAGAGAGATGACAGACGCAAACGAACAATGGGACCAACACCACTGGACTAAAATATTAGTTGGTAAACTACGTAAATTAAATAACTAATCATGTTATGTGCACAAATTGTCATCATTGAGCATCGAATGGCAGTGGCGGTAGCAATTGTTCACTTCCCTAAAAGGACCCACTTGCTTACGACCATCACTGGGAACTCGCCTTCAATCAAATGTGCATCTGGTGTTTACCAAGTTTTTTCGGATGATTGCTAGGTTGTGTAGCTTTGAAGATTTTGTCCTTTTTATTTGTTATAGTTTTTATCGTCATTTCTTTTTTCCTTACATATATATATTTCAGAAATATTTAAAAGTACATTTATATATAAATGAAATAAAATATTATAATCTCATTAATTTACATAAATGTTCATCTCGTAATGTCCATCGTAAGTCAACAAATGTTCATCATGTACTTAAAAATGTTCACCTTGAATTTACTTAAATATTCATCTTGTGTTAAAATACTAATCACATGTTTACAAAATGTTCGTCATGTATTACGAAAATGGCATCCTGTATTTTAGGGAAAAAAAATCAATGTATTTTGAGAAAAATATTCACCATGTAATTTGAAAAATATTTGACTTGTATTTGAAAAATGTACAACATGTGTTTAAATAATGTTCAACATGTATCTGAAAACGCTCAGCGGTGACGGCCAGATTGCATGACTGCCACGAGGGTTGGCCCTTTTTTCTCTCGTCCCTGGCGGATGGAACCATAGTCGCCGCCAAAAGAGCCATCTTTCAGCGCCGTCCTCCGGCGGCTCCCCTCCACCGGCGACCTTGGTCGTCGGTGGTCAGGGAGGTCGCCGGATCCATGCGTGTGGATCATATTTCCTTCCTTCTAGTCTAGGTTTTTAGGCTGTTCATCGTCTTGGCTTCAGCAGCGACAATGACAGCGTTGAATAAAGATTCTTCGGATCCTTCCATGACGAGGTCATCAGTATGGTTGGGGATGGATTTGGAAACTAATCTGTTCAAGCAAGAATGGCGTGGCGCTGGCGGCATCCTCATGGTGGACATGTGTCCTCGGGTTCCGTCGTTGCGATGAATTTTGCTCCATCGTCGGCGCGGAGCTTGGGAGGTATTCCAGGAGCGGATGCAGATTGTGGTCTGCATTGACGACATCTGGAAGATGGAACATGTGTTGGGTTCGTGGTTAGTGGATGGCAGATATGGTTTTCTCCTTCGGCGTCTTAGTCGTGGTGGGGTGTCAGATCTGGAGTTCGATGGCATGTCCAGGGTGTTGTCTCGGTCTGATTCGTTCAACGACAATGGCTTCATTTTTGGTGAGCCACCTTGGAGGTCCGCAAAGCTGCATATCAGCGATGGAGCCACGTCGAGCTTGGGTGAGGAGGTGATCCGTCATTCTTTTTTTCAGTGACTGTTGTGGTGGTGCCGGAGGCAGGTGACGGACGTTCGTGTCAAACTCAGAGATGTTCTGTTATCTTTTCGTTTTGTCATGTCGGTTCTTACGTGACTTGTACTTTGTTCTTTGTGATATGAATGAGACACGTATAACCAAGCAAAAAAAAGGCTCAGCGTGTAAGCGATAAATGTTCTAACATGTATTTAAAAATATATTCAACATGTATTTGAAAAATGTTCAGTGGGGATCCAGAAAATGTTCGTCATCTAATAAAAAAAGTTAAAGCATATCTGAAAAAGAAAAGGAGAAGAAAATTTGTAAATAAAAAACGTAAAAAGGAAAATGACCATTTTTGCATTGTGAAAACTAATAAAAACGGCAAGTAAAACACATAAAGGAAAGGAAAAACTGGCCTGCTGAAATGTGTTGTTGGACGGCCTGGTAGAACACGGTAGCAAAAATACTTGACACGATGTGCTGCTCTAACAAAGCATCAGGCGCACCGGGACCTCGTATTCGGCGCGTTAAGCGAACCGGCGCCTACTGGCAGCGCATAGTGGGCCGGGCCACGAACGAAGAGTGCGGTAGAAAGTCTAGGGAAAAAGGAACGCAAAAATATGCCAGAACCACGACTCGAACTCGTGCCAATACGTTTGCAGTGTTGTTCGGCTGACAACTACACCATCAAAAGGCTACTCATTAATTGTAAACAGAAACTCTTTCAGAACCATAACTGCCGCGCCATTTATTACGCAATACCACTTAGATTTTTGATTTTTTTTGGAAAAGGCGATTTTTAATGAAGAAATTTCATAAAATTTTGAAAAAAGGTTCACCAATTCTAAAAAAATGAAATAAAAGTTCACCGTTTAGAAAAAAAGTTCATCAAATTTGAAAAAATGTTCATTGATTTCAGAAAACTTTCGTCAAATTTGAAAAGTTCATCGATTTACAAAAGAAGTTCTCAAATTTGGAAAAGATTTCATCAATTTTGAAAAAAATGTTCATAAAATTTGAAAAAAAGTTCTTCAAATTTTGAAAAAGGTCCATAATAAATGAAGAAAGTTCATCAATTTTTTTAAAGAAGTTCATCAGTTTGGAAAAAAGTCTTAAAATTTCAAGAAAAAATCATCAATTTTAAATAAAAGTTTAACAAATTTGAAAAGGTTCATAGATTCTGAAAAAACTTCATTTTTTAAAAAAGAGTTCATCGATTTTAAAAACAAAATTGCAAAAAGTGAGAAAAGTTCACGGATTTGCAAAAGAAAACACAAGAGATAGGGATAAGAAAAAGAAAAAGAGAAATAAAAAACCAACAAAACAACGATCTGGAGAAAGAATAGAAGGAGAAAAACGAGTAACTTGTCGCATGTAGTGTGTTTTCTCGAGTGGTTGGTGTCATGCTACCTGATGGTTGAAGTCTCAGGTTCGAATCATTAGCTGCAGTGGCGGTGCCAGGGGTGTTTTGTGTAGTCAATTGACTACACAGGATTGAGGCCAAATCATTAGAAAATGCCCGAAAATAATATAGAATTAATCTAAGTACAACTACTTGACATCACAATTTTGAATTGACATCACAACTTTGAACTCCTGGCTTCGCCACTGATTAGCTGCCCACCTATTTAACAGTTTTTTTACAGAAAATGAGAAGGCAAAAACTGGGCCGGCCCAAAACACGGCAGGGGGATGTGCGCTGTAGGCGCCCGTTAGCAAAATGCCCTATGACGGACGCCCGCAGCACCAAATAGGGTTTGCCTGGCGCACCTATGGCATGCTTATAGCGAGACATATGTCTGCCTCGCCTGAAGCGAGCACGATACTGGGCCAGGCTAGTGCGCGGGAGGCCACAGGCCATAAAGCGTTCATTTATTTCACTTTTCTTTTCTTCACATGTTTGTTTTTGTTTTTTATTCCTCCCTTTTACTTTCCGTTATACTTCCACATATTGTAAATATATATTTTGAAAAACACTGCACATAATTTTTTTGACAAATATTGATCTTGCATTTGAAAAATGTTAAATGTATGTGGAAAAAATGTTTATGAATGTACACATCAAATGTGTTAAAAAATGTACAATGGGTATGGAGAAAAGTCGGAATAAAATGTAAGTTTTTAAAAAATGTTAATCATGTGTTTGCAAACTGTTAAATTTCTACCGAAAAAATGCTCCTGGTGTAATAAAAAATGTACAATCTGTATGAAAATGTACACAGAAAAATATATGTTTAAAAATGTAAATCAACTATTTCTAAAATATTCGGGATGTATAGAAAATGAAAAATGTGTATGTATCAAGTAAACATAAGAAAAAATTTGTTGTAAAAAATGGTAATCTAGTATTTCCATATTGTTAAACATGTATATGGAAAATGTTCCTGATCTGTACAAAAAAATGTACAGCGTGTATGGAAAAAGTAGATATTAAAAAAATTAATTTCTCCAAAATATAAATCATGTATTTAAGAAATGTTAAACACGTATACAAAAAATGTTCCTCGTGGATACGAAAAATGTATAAACAAAAATGAAGAGAACCGATAAAAACCGAAAAAGGAAAACAAACTAATAAAGGAAAATGAAGAAAAAGAAAAGTAAAAAAGCCAGGGAAAAATAGAGAAACAAACAAAGAAAAAAATAAATAAAAGTCAAACCATAAAAGAAACAAAGAAAACCGTTGAAAAATGAAAGAAAGATAAAACCAACAAAAACAATGAAGAAACAAAGAACCCGAAAAGGAAAAGGAAAAACATAAGAAAAAGCTAAAAAACGAACCAAAAATCAGTAAAGCGAGCACCTGCGGTCCATGTGAACGAGGAGAATAAATGGGCCGGCCCTAGAACTCGCACAAAAAACCTTCAGGCGAGGCGATAAGCGAGATATAGTAATGTATCTTATTGTGCGATGATGTGAAGTGCGCCAGGTTGTCACCTCCGGTCCATGTGCCAACACCATAACGGCCCCGGCATGGTTTCTAACATGCATGTTCTGCTCAATGATCTTGATCTTCTTGAAGAGGCACTCAAGAGTAAAAGTAGCATTGTGTTTGCGTCAGGATCTTCTTTTTTTGGAAGGACCCAAATCTATTAGGGACCCAACCTATTAAAAAGGTTCTTAAGAACTACAAAGCATCCTAAACACCCGCAACGCTGAAGTTCTAGCTGGAGTGACATTCCTTGTTCTTTTCTTTTTTCTGGTTATTGTTTGAAAACCCTAGTATTTTTTAGCCTTTTCCCCTCTACCTTTAATGTAAAAGCAGAGTCTTGCTGGCATGAAAAAAACATTTTTTACATTCTCAGAGTAATATCAGGCTCATAGAAGGAAAGCAAAAAATTGCGAGTTACAACGCAATAGACGCCTGCATGGAGGCCAAGAAGAGGGAACGACATGCGGACTACACACTACTTCTCGACCTGTCCACCATCATTAGAATGGATCCAAAACTCGTATCTCTAAAGAGTGATGTGGTACTCCAGTTGCTCCCCTCATCATGGATACGTTGCAGCACTACGTTCACAGTTGTGGTAGCCCCGTTGAAGACCACGTCATTCCGATGCGTCCAAATGGTCGAGGTGACCAAGATGATACCGGTCCAAACATCCCTGTCCACCTGCGTACCCGTGCTCTTGGAAACCCACCATAAGAGCAGCTCCTCGTCGGGGGAAGGCATCTAGCTTCCAAGGCCCCATAACTCCAGTATTGTGTGTCAAACATGTCGAGCAAACATACATCCTAGGAGAATATGTTGTAGTGACTGTGGCTCTTTATCACAAAATAGGAAAGCCTAGGCGTGTGACAGGCCCTGGTACTGCAATCTGTCGGTCGTCCAACACCTATCTTGCAGGGCTAGCCAATCAAACATTTTGCAGGTGAGGGTGTTCACCTGAACGCCAAACCTAATCTGCTCCGGTTGTTTCCACACACCGCCGATGAGAGCCTTGCAGGGTGTTCGGGTTGAGAAGCAATGATCACCCTCCCATACCCAGGTCAGCGCATCAGCCAAGCCGTCCTCAAGCGGAATGACGGCCCTCTAGTCCGTCATTTGAAGAAACTCCCAAAGTGTATCTGCACTGAGATCTAACATCCCTCCACCAGTCTCCTCGTAGCCCTTGTCTCACCATGCATGATTGAGCTACCCTAGCATGAATTTAGGCGAATAAGCATGGTGCGATATCGTAGATGAGGCCTGCTGGTAGCCACCAATCACTCCAGAAGAGCGCAGGTCTACCGTCCCCAATGATGGATATAGTGGCGACATTGAAGATCGTGAGAGATTTTGCATGCACCTGGATTTTGAACTCTCCCCATGGCTTCTCAGCCACCGTGGGCTGCAACCACGACAATCTTAGCATGCAAGGCTATGTTGAGCAGCCGAAGGTTTCGGATCCCAAGGCCGCTGAGATCTTTTGTCATGCAAACCTTGTCCCAAGCCCTCAAATTGCTTCCCTTCCAAAGAAATCCACGACAAGTCTTGATCATGTCCTTGAGGGATCTTGCTGGCATATCAAGTGCAAGCATGGAATGCACCGGCATTGCCGAGAGCATGGGTTTGAACAGGTTCATACGTCCACCACGATATAGAAGGGAAGCTATGCAGCCTAGCAATCTATCCACTAGCGGCTACAAGATCGCCGCCGAAGGCTTACGAAGGCCGAGAGACAACCCAAGGTACTGGCAAGGGAATTGAAGAACAAGGCATCATAGTTGCTGCCGCACTGTCCCAATCTACTCGGGGGAATCTAATGGGGTGGGTTGAGCATTTTGCAAAGTTGGTGTAAAGCCTAGAGGTCACCCCAAAATCCTCAAGGATCGCCGTGTATGCCTTGAGGCTGAGCATATTTGGCTCGACGAAGGTGACAACGTCATCAACATATATGGAGGTGCGATTGCGCAATCCCAAATGAGCAAGCTTCGATAGCAAACCCATCTCCTCGGACTTTCAAAAAAGATAGTGAAGCCTGTCCATGAAAATGACAAAAGGCAGGGGGAAGGCTCCCCCGCCGCAAACCTCGTCGGCTGAAAATCAACTTGCCAGGCACCTGTTAGAAGTACCCTCATGGAGGCCGAGGACACCGGTTAGAAGCACCCTTGTGGAGGCCGGGGCGAGGAGGCCCGCCACCCAAGCTAACCACCTCTATGTGAACCCACCTTGGTGAGGATCTCGAGTAACAAGGCCCAGCCCACCGTGTCAAAGGCTTTGGTGATATCCAATTTTAACATCACAAAAGTCTAACAATGTGAATGATATAATAATTCTTGCATTGAGGGCTGCCTCCTTGTATTTATAGATTTGCTCATATAAAAAAAGATAAAAATGGAGTTTCCTTGAAATTTATTCCTGTGCACCTCATGATCAAGGGATTACAGGCCTCATACAGAACCCCCAACAGTTGGGATACATATGCACGGTCGTATACGGAACACAACAGCTCTAGTGTACTCAAGTTGCAGGGAGTGTTAGCATGCACACCCCCTCATGTACGTACCCAGCCGGACTGAAGGCCAGCAGCTAGCCGACGACGGGGGTCCTGATGACCACGCCGGACGCGTTGACGATGATGACTACGCGCCGGGGGTCGTACCCGGACGGCAGCGGGGAGCCCTCCATGTAGAACCCCACCGACACGTCCGGCCGGTCGATGTTGATCTGGTCCGCCGCGTTCAGCTCCGGCCACCCCACCACCTCAGGCCACGACGTCTTCGCCATCAACCCCTCCTCGCTCAGCTCCTTGCGAGAATTTGGTGAAATCACTGGTAAACTTGTGATCGATATTGGCGGCTGGCTGTAGAATTATTATGTATATTTACTCCATGAGTCGATGGTATTTATAGGATTTGCTGCCGGAAATATATACGATCAAATCAAGGTAATACCTAGGGTGACGACGAGCGGGCATAGCGTACACCGCCCCTCCATTGGTGGAACTCATGCATGGCCGGCTCAGGACGGTTTTGCCATTGATTGGCTACATGCATACATTGATTTGATCAAATGATAATTCTTGACCTAGTCACTAGAAGTCTAGAAGTGCAAATTAACCAACAGATAGCCTGCCAGCGTATGCTGGTATGCATGCGGCCAGTGACTGATCAGCTTACTACCCGACTCTGTAACTGAGTGTCTGATCGTCTCCCCAGTAATTACCAGGCAGACGGGAAAATCAGAACTGTACCGTGTGTAAGCAAATACGTATAGTACAAATCCAAAACAAGGTACAACTCAAGATCCCCACGCGAACCAACTTGTGATTGGATGATTAGAAAAACAGTGGTATCCCTAACCCATCACGCTTCAAGTCATATACTTAACACCGATGGTCGCATTTTTCTGAATTTATTTCAGACCTTCCGGCAATATACATTCAGTAGGAGGAAATGTTTTCGTGGACTAAGATGACGTCTGAGGCAACTTCTTCAATCTTAAAATGATGTGCCGGCTCATTCTCTCGGAGATGCTCATAAAGGCGAGTGTATGTGGGTATGTATAGGCGGCTGCGTTTACGTCTATATTTGAAGGAAATATGCCCTAGAGGCAATAATAAAGTTGTTATTTATATTTTCTTATATCATGATAAATGTTTATTATTCATGCTAGAATTGTATTAACCGGAAACTTAGTACATGTGTGAATACATAGACAAAACCGAGTGTCACTAGTATGCATCTACTTGACTAGCTCGTTAATCAAAGATGATTAAGTTTTCTAATCATAGACATGTGTTGTCATTTGATGAATGGGATCACATCATTAGAGAATGATGTGATGGACAAGACCCATCCGTTAGCTTAAGCATTATGATCGTTTAGTTTTATTGCTATTGCTTTCTTCATGACTTATACATATTCCTCTGACTATGAGATTATGCAACTCCCGAATACCGAAGGAAAACTTTTTGTGCTATCAAACGTCACAACGTAACTGGGTGATTATAAAGATGCTCTACATGTGTCTCCGAAGGTGTTTGTTGAGTTGGCGTAGATCAAGATTAGGATTTGTCACTCCGTGTATCGGAGAGGTATCTCTGGACCCTCTCGGTAATGCATGTTACTATAAGCCTTGCAAGCAATGTGACTAATGAGTTAGTTGCGGGATGATGCATTACGGAACGAGTAAAGAGACCTACCGGTAATGACATTGAACTAGGTATGATGATACTGACGATCGAATCTCGGGCAAGTAACATACCGATGACAAAGGGAATGACGTATGTTGTTATGCGGTTTGACCGATAAAGATCTTCGTAGAATATGTAGTAACCAATATGAGCATCCAGGTTCCGCTATTGGTTATTGACCGGAGATGTGTCTCGGTCATGTCTACATAGTTCTCGAACCTGTAGGGTCCGCACGCTTAACGTTCGTTGACGATTTGTATTATGAGTTATGTGTTTTGGTGACCGAATTTTTTTCGGAGTCCCGGATGAGATCACGGACATGAGAGGAGTCTCGAAATGGTCTAGAGGTAAAGAGTGATATATTGGAAGGTTATATTCGGACATCGGAATGGTTCCGAGTGATTCAAATATTTTTCCGGAGTACCGAGGGGTTACTGAAACCCCTCGCGGGAATAATGGTCCTTAGTGGGCTTTAGTGGAGAAGAGAGAAGGGATGCAAGGGGTGCCCCCCCCATGGCATTCTGAATTGGACTAGGGGGAGGGGGCGGCGCCCCCCTTTCCCTTTCACTCTCCCTCTCCTTCCTATTCCCTCCGGTGGAGAAAGGAAAAGGGGGGGATCCTACTTGGACTAGGAGTCCAAGTAGGACTCCTCCCTTGTCGTGCCCCTCTTGGCCGCCGGCCTCCTCCTCCCCTCCTTTATATACGGGGGCGGGGGGAAGGGGGGCACCCCAAAGGCACACCAAGATTTCTCTTAGCCATGTGCAGTGCCCCCTCCATAGTTTACTCCTTCAGTCATAGCGTCGTAGTGCTTAGACGAAGCCCTGCGCGGATCACATCACCATCACCGTCACCACGCCGTCGTGATGTCGGAACTCAAACTCAATCCTCTACTGGATCAAGAGCTCGAGGCACTTCATCGAGATGAACGTGTGCTGAACACGAAGGTGTCGTACGTTCGGTACTTGGATCGGTTGGATCATGAAGACGTTCGACTACATCAACCGCGTTAACATAACGCTTCCGCTTTCGGTCTACGAGGATACGTAGACACACTCTCCCCGTCTCGTTGCTATGCATCTCCTAGATAGATCTTGCGTGAGCGTATAATTTTTTTTGAAATTGCATGCTACGTTCCCCAATAGTGGCATCCGAGCCAGGTCTATGCGTAGATGATATGCATGAGTAGAACACAAAGAGTTGTGGGCGATAATAGTCATACTGCTTACCACCAATGTCTTACTTTGATTCAGTGGTATTGTTGGATGAAGCGGCCCCGACTGACATTACATGATCGCGTTCATGAGACTGGTTCTACCGACATGCTTCACAGACAGGTGGCTACCGGGTGTCTGTTTCACCAACTTATTTGAATCGAGTTGGACTACGGTCGGTTCTTGTTTAAAACAGCACACTTGACGAAAAATCGTTATGGTTTTGATGCGTAGGTAAGAACGGTTCTTGCTAGAAGCCCGTACCAGCCACGTAAAACTTGCAACAACAAAGTAGAGGACGTCTAACTTGTTTTTGCAGGGCATGTTGTGATGCGATATGGTCAAGACGTGATGAGATATAAATTGTTGTATGAGATGATCATGTTTTGTAAAAGTTATCGGCAACTGGCAGGAGCCTTATGGTTGTCGCTTTATTGTATGAAATGCAATCGCCATGTAATTGCTTTAGTTTATCACTAAGCGGTAGCGATAGTCGTAGTAGCAATAGTTGGTGAGATGACAACGACGCTAAGATGGAGATCAAGGTGTCAAGCCGGTGACGATGGAGATCATGACGGTGCTTTGGAGATGGAGATCAAAGGCACAAGATGATGATGTTTATATCATGTCACATATTTTGATTGCATGTGATGTTTATATTTTATGCATCTTATTTTGCTTAGTATGGCAGTAGCATTATAAGATGATCCCTCACTAAATTTCAAGGTATAAGTGTTCTCCCTGAGTATGCATCGTTGCTACAGTTCGTCGTGCCGCGACACCACGTGATGATCGGGTGTGATAAGCTCTACGTTCACATACAACGGGTGCAAGCCAGTTTTGCACGTGCAGAATACTCGGGTTGAACTTGACGAGCATAGCATATGCAGATATGGCCTCGGAACACTGAGACAGAAAGGTCGAACGTGAATCATATAGTAGATATGATCAACATAGTGATGTTCACCATTGAAAACTACTCCATCTCACGTGATGATCGGACATGGTTTAGTTGATATGGATCACGTAATCATTTAGATGACTAGAGGGATGCCTATCTAAGTGGGAGTTCTTAAGTAATATGATTAATTGAACTTTAATTTATCATGAAACTTAGTACCTTATAGTTTTTGCATATCTATGTTGTTATAGATCAATGGCCCGTGCTACCGTTCCCTTGAATTTTAATGCGTTCCTAGAGAAAGCTAAGTTGAAAGATGATGGTAGCAACTACATGGAATGGGTCCGTAACTGAGGATTATCCTCATTGCTGCACAGAAGAATTACGTCCTTGAAGCACCGCTAGGTGCAAGACCCTCTACAGGAGCAACTCCGGATGTTATGAACGTCTGGCAGAGCAAAGCTGATGACACTCGATAGTTCAGTGTGCCATGCTTTACGGCTTAAAATCGGGACTTCAAAGACGTTTTGAACGTCATGGAGCATATGAGATGTTCTAGGAGTTGAAGTTAATATTTCAACCAAATGTCCGAGTTGAGAGATATGATGTCTCCAACAAGTTCTATAGCTGAAAGATGGAGGAGAACAGTTCTGTCAGTGAACACATACTCAGAATGTTTGGGTACCGTAACCACTTGACTCAGCTGGGAGTTAATCTTCCTGCTGATAGTGTCATTGACAGAGTTCTTCAATCACTGCCACCAAGCTATAAAGGCTTCGTGATGAACTATAATATGCAAGGGATGGAAAAGACAATTCCCGAGCTCTTCGCGATGCTAAAAGCTGCAGAGGTAGAAATCAAGAAGGAGCATCAAGTGTTGATGGTGAACAAGACCACTAGTTTCAAGAAAAAGGGCAAAGGGAAGAAGGGGGACTTCAAGAAGAACAGCAAGCAAGTTGCTGCTCATGGGAAGAAGCCCAAGTCTGGACCTAAGCCTGAAACTGAGTGGTACTGGTCACTGGAAGTGGAACTGCCCCAAGTATTTGGCTGATAAGAAGGATGGCAAAGTGAAAGGTATATTTGATATACATGTTATTGATGTGTACCTTACTAATGCTCGTAGTAGCGCCTGGGTATTTGATACTAGTTCTGTTGCTCATATTTGCAACTCGAAACAGGGGCTACAGATTAAACGAAGATTGGCTAAGGACGAGGTGATGATGCACGTGGGAAATGGTTCCGAAGTCGATGTGATCGCCGTCGGCACGCTACCTCTACATCTACCGTCGGGATTATTTTTAGACCAAATTGTTATTTGGTGCCAGCGTTGAGCATTAACATTATATCTGGATCTTGTTTGATGTGAGACAGTTATTCATTTAAATCAGAGAATAATGGTTGTTCTATTTATATAAGTAATATCTTTTATGGTCATGCCCCCTTGATGAGTGGTCTATTTTTGTAGTGATACACATATTCATAATATTGAAGCCAAAAGATGCAAAAATAATAATGATAGTGCAACTTATTTGTGGCACTGCTGTTTAGGTCATATTGGTGTAAAGCGCATGAAGAAACTCCATGCTGGTGGGCTTTTGGAATCACTTGATGCTTGCGAACCATGCCTCATGGGTAATATGACTAAAACTCTGTTCTCCGGAACAATGCAGTGAGCAACTGACTTGTTGGAAATAATACATACTGATATATGCGGTCCGATGAGTGTTGAGGCTCGCTGCGGGTATCGTTATTTTCTAACCTTCACATATGATTTGAGTAGATATGGGTATATCTACTTAATGAAACACAAGTCTGAAACATTTGAAAAGTTCAAAGAATTTCAGAGTGAAGTGGAAAATCATTGTAACAAGAAAATAAAGTTTCTATGATCTGATCATGGAGGTGAATATTTGAGGTATGAGTTTGGTCTTCATTTGAAACAATATGGAATAGTTTCGCAACTCACGCCGCCTGGAACACCACAGCATAATGGTGTGTCCGAACGTCGTAACCGTACTTTATTAGATATGGTGCGATATATGATGTCTCTTACTGATTTACCGCTATCATTTTGGGGATTTAGAGATGGTTGCATTCACGTTAAATAGGGCACCATCTAAATCCGCTGAGATGACACCATATGAACTGTGTTTCGCAAGAAACCTAATATGTCGTTTCTTAAAGTTTGGGGCTGCGATGCTTATGTGAAAAAGCTTCAACCTGATAAGCTCGAACCCAAATTGGAGAAATGTGTCTTCATAGGATACCCAAATGAGACTGTTGGGTATACCTTCTATCACAGATCTGAAGGAAAGATATTCGTTGCTAAGAATGGATCCTTTCTAGAGAAGGAGTTTCTCTTGAAAGAAGCGAGTGGGAAGATAGTAGAACTTGATGAGTTAACTGTACCTTCTCCCGGATTGGAAAGTAGTTCATCACATAAATTAGTTCCAATGATTCCTACACCAATTAGTGAGGAAGCTAATGATGATGATCATGAAACTTCAGATCAAGTTACTACCGAACCTCGTAGGTCAACTGGAGTACGATCCGCACCAGAGTGGTACGGTAATCCTGTTCTGGAAGTCATGTTACTTGACCATGACGAACCTATGAACTATGAGGAAGCGATGACGAGCCCAGATTCCGTGAAATGGCTTGAGGCCATGAAATATGAGATGGCATCCATGTATGATAACAAAGTGTGGACTTTGGTTGACTTGCCCGATGATCGGCAAGCCATATAAATGGATCTTCAAGAAGAAGACTGACACTGACGGTAATGTTACTGTCTACAAAGCTCGACTTGTTGCGAAATGTTTTCGATAAGTTCAAGGAGTTTACTACGACAAGACTTTCTCACCCGTAGCGATGCTGGAGTCTGTCCGAATCATGTTAGCAATTTCTGCATTTTATGATTATGAAATTTGGCAAATGGATGTCAAAAATGCATTTCTTAATGGATATCTTAAAGAAGAGTTGTATATGATGCAACCAGAAGGTTTTTTCGATCCTAAAGGTGCTAACAAAGTGTGCAAGCTCCAGCGATCCATTTATGGACTGGTGCAAGCCTCTTGGAGTTGGAATATACGCTTTGATATATAGTGTGATCAAAGCATATGGTTTTATGCAGACTTTTGGAGAAGCCTGTATTTACAAGAAAGTGAGTGGGAGCTCTGTAGCATTTCTAATATTATATGTGGATGACATATTGTTGATTGGAAATAATACAGAATTTCTATATAGCATAAAAGGATACTTGAATAATAATTTTTGAATGAAAGACCTCGGTGAAGCTGCTTATATATTGGGCATCAAGATCTATAGAGATAGATCAAGACGCTTAATTGGACTTTCACAAAGCACATACCTTGATAAAGTTTTGAAGAAGTTCAAAATGGATCAGTCAAAGAAAGGGTTCTTGCATGTGTTACAAGGTGTGAAGTTGAGTCAGACTCAATGCCCGGCCACTTCAGAAGATAGAGAGAAAATGACAGTCATTCCCTATGCCTCAACCATAGGTTCTATCATGTATGCAATGATGTGTACTAGACCTAATGTGTGCCTTGCTATAAGTTTAGCAGGGAGGTACCAAAGTAATCCAGGAGTGGATCACTGGACAGCGGTCAAGAACATCCTGAAATACCTGAAAAGGACTAATTAAGGATATGTTTCTCGTTTATGGAGGTGACAAAGAGCTTGATGTAAATGGTTACGTCGATGCAAGCTTTGACACTGATCCGGATGACTCTAAGTCACAAACCGAATACATATTTATATTGAATGGTGGAGCTGTCAGTTGGTGCAGTTCCAAGTAGAGCATCGTGTCGGGATCTATGTGTGAAGCGGAGTATATAGCTGCTTCGGAAGCAACAAATGAAGGAGTCTGGATGAAGGAGTTCATATCCGATCTAGGTGTAATACCTAGTTCATCGGGTCCAATGAAAATATTTTGTGACAATACTAGAGCAATTGTCTTGGCGAAGGAATCCAGATTTCACAAGAGAACCAAACACATCAAGAGACGCTTCAATTCCATCCGCAATCAAGTCAAGGAGGGAGACATAGGAATTTGCAAGATACATACGAATTTGAATTTTGCAGGCCCATTGAAAAAGCCTCTCTCACGAGCAAAACATGATCCGCACCAAGACTCCATGGGTGTTAGAATCATTACTATATAATCTAGATTATTGACTCTAGTGCAAGTGGGAGACTGAATGAAATATGCCCTAGAGGAAATAATGAAGTTGTTATTTATATTTCCTTATATCATGATAAATGTTTATTATTCATGCCAGAATTGTATTAACCGGAAACTTAGTACATGTGTGAATACATAGACAAAACTGAGTGTCCCTAGTATGCCTCTACTTGACTAGCTCGTTAATCAAAGATGGTTAAGTTTCCTAACCATAGACATGTGCTGTCATTTGATGAATGGGATCACATCATTAGAGAATGATGTGATGGACAAGACCCACCCGTTAGCTTAACCATTATGATCATGTAGTTTTATTGCTATTGCTTTCTTCATGACTTATACATATTCCTCTGACTATGAGATTATGCAACTCCCGAATACCGGTGGAAGACTTTGTGTGCTATCAAATGTCACAACGTAACTGGGTGATTATAAAGATGCTTTATAGGTGTCTGATAACCCATAAGTATAGGGGATCATTTGTAGCCTTTTTTGATAAATAAGTGTGTCAAAGCCAACGAGGAGATAAAGGTAGAACAAAGATTCCATCAAGTTCTATCGACCACCGATACAACTCTACTCACACTAGACGTTTGCTTTACTGGAACAAGTATGAAACTATTTTGCAAGGATAAAACTACGAGAACCTTGTGAGAATAAAACTACGGATAAATTTCAAGCTAATAAAAGTGGAAAGCTTTTGTCAATAAGAAAGTCATTTGTCCATAAGCAATCTATAACAAGTACCGAATCATTCTTGTAAATTTATATGAGGGAGAGGCATGCGCTAACATACTTTCTCTACTTGGATCATATGCATTTATGATTGGAACTCTAGCAAGCATCCGCAACTACTAAAGATCATTAAGGTCCTGAAACCCAACCATAGCATTAAGTATCAAGTCCTCTTTACTCCCATACGCCATAGCCTACCTATCCGCGTTTAAGTTTCTGTCACTCTCGCAACACTGACAATAAGCAAACCACGAACATATTGCAACACCCTACAATGAGGGCCCCTCACATTTGCGCGAGACAGAGGGCATCCGAGGACAGCACCATAAATAAAATATACAATCATACCAACCAAGATCATGATTAACCCACAGGACAAAACAGATGTACTCAAACATCATAGGATAACCATAGATCATTGGGAAATAATATATGGAGCTGAGAACCATGTTTAAGTAGAGATTACAGCGGGGAGAAGAGGTGTTACATCGCTGCAAATAGGGGGAGAAAGTTGGTGTTGACGGTAGCAAGATTGTTGATGTAGATCGTCGTCCCGATCGTTGCCCTGGTGGTACTCCGGCGCCACCGGAAGCGAGGGGGAGAGAGCCCCCCCTCCTTCTTCTTCTTCCTTGACCTCCTCCCTAGGTGGGAGAAGGGTTTCCCCTCTGGTCCTTGGTCTTCATGGCGGCGGAGGGGTGGGAGCCCCTTCGACATTGGATCTCCCTCTCTGTTCTCTTCTGTTTCGTGCTCCCCAGATCTGGCCGAAAACTGTTTCTTATATTCCTGGAGACCTATAACTCCGATTGTGCTGAGATTTTAACACGAGTTTTTTCCGGATATAAGCTTCCTTGCGCCCGAAGTAGAGGTACAACCGACATACGAGGTGGGTACAACCCACCACCGCGTGCCAGGGGCCTCTAGCGCACCCTGGTGTATTGTGCCCTGTGTGGGCCTCCGTTTGCGATGATTCCAACTCCCAAAAATCACAAATATTCCAAGATAATTGTCTGTAAAATTTCATTACATTTGGACTTCGTTTGATATGGATACTCCGCGATACAAAAAACATGCAAAAAACAGGAACTGGCACTTAGCATTGGATCAATAGGTTAGTCCAATAAATCATATAAAAAGTTGCCAAAAGTATGTAAAACTTGTATAATATTGGCATGAAATAATCAAAAATTATAGATACGACGGAGACGTATCAGCATCCCCAAGCTTAATTCCTGCTCGTACTTGAGCAGGTAAATTATAAAAAAGATAATTTTTGATGTGGAATGCTACCTAGCATAAACTTGATCATATATCTAATCGTGGCATGAATATTAAGACATAAGTGATTCAAAGCAATAGTCTATAATTTGACATAAAGATATCAATACTCAGGCATCCCAACAAACAATCATGTCTTTCAAAATATCAATGCTAAATAAAGCTATCCCTACAAAATCATATAGTCTTGTCATGCTCTATCTTCTTAACACAAAGTATTTATCATGCACAACCCCGATGACAAGCCGAGAAATTGGTTCATACTTTTTAACGGGCTTCAGCTTTTTCAACTCTCACGCAATACATGAGCGCAAGCCATGGATATAGCACTATAGGTGGAATAGAGTATAATGATAGGGATAAATATAGAGAAGACAAAAAAGTAGAAAGTCTCACATCGATGCTGCTAACCAACGGGCTATGGAAATGGCCATCAATTGATATCAACGCGAGGAGTAGGGATTGCCATGAAACGAATGCACTAAGAGCTATAAGTGTATGAAAGCTCAATATGAAAACTAAGTGGGCGTGCATCTAATCCTATAATGATAAATTCTCACTAGTATATGAAAGTGACAACATAGGAGACTCTCCATATGAAAAACATGGTGCTACTTTGAAGCACAAGTGTGGTAAAGGATACTAACAATGCCCCTTCTCTCTTTTTATTTCTTTATTTCTTTTTTCTTTCTTTTCTTTTCTTTTCTATTTTCCTTTTTTCCTTTTTATATATTTTTCTCTCATTGTCCGGAGTCTCATCCCGACTTGTGGGGGAATCCTAGTCTCCATCATCCTTTCCTCACTGGGGCACAACTCTAAAAATGAATAATGATGATCATCACACTTCTATTTACTTATAACTCAAAAGAAAATAAAAGTTACAACTCAATACCCATGACAAAGTATGACTCTATATGAATGCCTCTGGCAATGATCTAGCGTAAAATGTATGAAAAATGATGAACGGTGGCTGAGCCACAACTACTATGTCAGCTATATGATCATGCAAAGCAATATGACAATGAATTCTCAAGTCATCAAATGGAAGCAGTGGAAGTTGCATGGCAATATATCTCGGAATGGCCATGGAAAAGCCATAATAGGTAGGTATGGTGGCTATTTTGAGCAAAATAAGGATTATGTGTGATAGAGCGTATCATATCACGGGGTTTGGATGCACCTGCAAATTTTGCACCACGTCTCGATGTGAGAAAGGGCAATGCACGGTACCACAGAGGCTAGCAAATTGCGGAAAGGTAAGAGTATGTATAATCCATGGACTCACATTATTCATAAAGAACTCATATACTTATTGCAAAATTTTATTAGCCCTCGAAACAAAGTATTATTACGCATGCCCCTAGGGGGATAGATTGGTAGGAAAAGACCATCGCTCGTCCTCGACCGCCACTCATGAGGAAGACAATCAATAATAAATCATGCTCCAACTTCATAGCATAACGAGAGACTATACGTGCATGCTTCGGGAATCACAAACTGAGGGAGTCCTCGATTAAGGGGTCCTCGGGCGTCCGGGCTATGTGACGTAGGGCCGGACTAATGGGCCATGAAGATACAAGACAGAAGACTTCCTCCCGTGTCCGGATGGGACTCTCCTTTGCGTGGATGGCAAGCTTGGCATTCAGATGTGAAGATTCCTTTCTCTGTAAACCAACTCTATACAACCCTAGGTCCCTCCCGTGTCTATATAAACCAGAGGGTTTAGTCCGTACAGGCAAGGATAATCGATACGTCTCCAACGTATCTATAATTTTTGATTGCTCCATGCTATATTATCTACTGTTTTGGACTATATTGGGCTTTATTTTCCACTTTTATATTATTTTTGGGACTAACCTATTAACCGGAGGCCCAACCCAGAATTGCTGTTTTTTTTTGCCTATTTCAGTGGTTTGAAGAAACGGAATATCAAACGGAGTCCAAATGGAATGAAACCTTCGGGAACATGATTTTCTCACCGAACGTGATCCAGGAGACTTGGACCCTACGCCAAGGCATCAGAGAGGCGGTCACGAGGGTGGGGGGCGCACCCCCCTAGGGCATGCCCCCCTACCTCGTGGGCCCCTCGGAGCTCCACCGACATACTTCTTCCTCCTATATATATACCTACGTACCCCCAAATGATCAGAACAGGAGCCAAAAACCTAATTCCACCGCCGCAACTTTCTGTATCCACGAGATCCCATCTTGGGGCCTGTTCCGGAGCTCCGCCGGAGAGGGCCGTCATCACGGAGGGCTTCTACATCATCATAGCCTCTCCAATGAAGTGTGAGTAGTTTACCTCAGACCTTCGGGTCCATAGTTAGTAGCTAGATGGCTTCTTCTCTATTTTTGGATCTCAATACAATGTTCTCCCCCTCTCTTGTGGAGATCTATTCGATGTAATCTTCTTTTTGCGATGTCTTTGTTGAGATTGATGAATTGTGGGTTTATGATCAAGTCTATCTATGAATAATATTTGAATCTTCTCTGAATTCTTTTATGTACGATTGGTTATCTTTGCAAGTCTCTTCGAATTATCCATTTGGTTTGGCCAACTAGATTGGTAGTTCTTGCCATGGGAGAAGTGCTTAGCTTTGGGTTTGATCTTGCGGTGTCCTTTCCCAGTGACAGAAGGGGCAGCAAGGCATGTATTGCATCATTGCCATCGAGGATAACAAGATGGGGTTTATTTCATATTGCATGAATTTATCTCTCTACATCATGTCATCTTGCTTAAGGCGTTACTCTATTTTTAACTTAATACTCTAGATGCATGCTGGATAGCGGTCGATGAGTGGAGTAATAGTAGTAGATGCAGAATCGTTTCGGTCTACTTGTCACGGACGTGATGCCTATATACATGATCATGCCTAGATATTCTCATAACTATGCTCAATTCTGTCAATTTCTCAACAGTAATTTGTTCACCCACCGTAGAATACTTATGCTCTTGAGAGAAGCCACTAGTGAAACCTATAGCCCCCGGGTCTATTCTCATCATATCAATCTCCATCACTTTAATCTTGCTTTGCTTTTTTTACTTTGCCTTTACTTTTCACTTTGCATCTCTATACCAAAAATACCAAAAATATTATATCTATCAGATCTCACTCTCGTAAGTGACCGTGAAGGGATTGACAACCCTAATCGCGTTGGTTGCGTGTAGCTATTGTTTTGTGCGGGTACGAGGGACTTGAGTGTGGCCTCCTACTGGATTGATACCTTGGTTCTCAAAAACTGAGGGAAATACTTACGCTACTCTGCTGCATCATCCCTTCCTCTTCGGGGAAATCCAACGCAAGCTCAAGAGGTAGCAAGAAGGATTTCTGGCGCCGTTGCCGGGGAGTCTACGCAAAAGTTGACATACCAAGTACCCATCACAATCCCTATCTCTCGCATTACATTATTTGCCATTTGCCTCTCATTTTCCTCTCCCCCACTTCACCCTTGCCGTTTTATTCGCCCTCTCTCTCTCTATCCTCCCTCTCCTTTCCGCTTGCCTTTTCGTTTGCTTGTGTGCTAGTTTGTTTGCTTGTCGTCATGGCTAGTCTCATATCTTCTCCGTTGTCTCCCGAGAGTGAAGTTCTAAATTTTAAACAAAGGGAGGGAGAAAATCTAAAAGATGCTTGGTATAGAATTTACAATGCTCAAAATAGATCTACCAGGAAGCAATCTACCTTAGTTCTTCTCCGCAATTTTTATGTAGGTGTTAATCCTTGGTATAGATATATCCTCGATACCATTACCGGAGGGAACTTCTTGGGTAGCCATACTTTTGATTCTTATAATGCTATGTTAGATTTATTTGGCTCACCACCTCTTTTGGTTAATGGCACCATGTTAACATTGGAGCATGTTATGCAAAGACTTGAAATTATTGAAAATAAAGTTGCTACTATTGAATTAATTGAAAATCTAGATAAAAAGATCCAAAATCAAATTACTCAATATGGATCTAAGGTAGGAATGACTTTGAAAAATATTAAGGAAAAGGAACCCATAGTTAATGAGAAGATAAACTTAGATTCTACTAGAATTGATAAAATTGAGGGTATCATTACAAACTTGGGAACCGCTTTTTCTTCCGTAAAGAATACTCCAAGTCCTCCTACTAAAATTGCCAAGCTTATGTATGTTCCTAAAAATAAGGGTGAATCATCTAGTAAGGAAACTGCGGATCTTAAATCTATAAGTGTTCATCCCAATCTTTTTGCTATCATTAAGGAACCAATTGCTACAAATGAATTTTTCGATCTTGTGCCTAAAAGTTTGATAATCACTAGAAAGAAAGAAATTCCTAAGGTAAATAGATGCCTCATCGAAGAATTGCCTACTAAAGATGGCAATACCTAGATCTATCCTTGCTTTTATGCCTAGCTAGGGGCGTTAAACGATAGCGCTTGGAGGCAACCCAATTTTATTTTTATTCCTTGCTTTTTGCTCCTGTTTAGTAATAAATAAATTATTTATCCTGTGTTTTGGTTGTGTTTTTTGTGTTTAATTAGTGTTTGTGCCAAGTAGAACCGTTGGGAAGACTTGGGGAAAGTCTTGTTGAACTTGCTGTAAAAACAGAAACTTTAGCGCTCACGAGAACTGCTGTCATTTTTATTTGAAGAGTGCTATTTAGTTAATTCTTTTTGAAGATGATTAATAGATAAATTCCTCACGTCCAGCCATTTATTTTAGAATTTTTGGGGTTCCAGATCTTGCGATAGCTACAGATTACTACAGACTGTTCTGTTTTTGACAGATTCTGTTTTTCGTGTGTTGTTTGCTTATTTTGATGAATCTATGGCTAGTAAAATAGTTTATAATCCATAGAGAAGTTTAAATACAGTAGGTTTAACACCAATATAAATAAATACTGAGTTCATTACAGTACCTTGAAGTGGTCTTTTGTTTTCTTTCGCTAACGGAGCTCACGAGTTTTCTACTTTGAGTTTTGTGTTGTGAAGTTTTCAAGTTTTGGGTGAATTCTTTTGATGGATTATGGAACAAGGAGTGGCAAGAGCCTAATCTTGGGGATGCCCATGTCACCCCCAACATAATACAAGGGCACCAAAAAGTCAAAGCTTGGGGATGCCCCGGAAGGCATCCCCTCTTTCGTCCACTTCCATCGGTAATTTACTTGGAGCTATATTTTTATTCACCAACATGATATGTGTTTTGCTTGGAGCGTCTTGTATTATTTGTGTCTTTGTGTTTTAGTATGCGAAAATCATAATTTCTGTACACACCTTTTGAGAGATCCATACATGAATTAAAATTTGATAGAATACTCTATGTGCTTCACTTATATCTTTTGAGCATTATAATTTTGCTCTATGTGCTTCACTTATATCTTTTTGAGCTAAGTAGTTTTGCTATATGTGCTTCACTTATATCTTTTTGAGCTATGTAGTTTTGCTCTATGTGCTTCACTTATATCTTTTGAGCGTTATAATTTTGCTCTATGTGCTTCACTTAGATCTTTTAGAGCACGGTGGTGGATTTGTTTTAAAGAAACTATTGATCTCTCATGCTTCACTTAAATTATTTTGAGAGTCTCTTAATAGCATGGTAATTTGCTTAATAATAATATGCTTGGTATTCAAGATTTGTGAAACTTTCTTTTGAGTGTGTTGAATACTAAGAAAAGATTGAAGAACGATAATTGTTTTGAGATATGGAGGTGATAATATTAAAGTCATGCTAGTTGAGTAGTTGTGAATTTAAAGAATACTTGTGTTAAAGTTTGTGATTCCCGTAGCATGCACGTATGGTGAACCGTTATGTGATGAAGTCGGAGCATGATTTATTTATTGATTGTCTTCCTTATGAGTGGCGGTCGGGGACGAGCGATGGTCTTTTCCTACCAATCTATCCCCCTAGGAGCATGCACGTAATACTTTGCTTTGATAACTTCTAGATTTTTGCAATAAGTATATGAGTTCTTTATGACTAATGTTGAGTCCACGGATTATACGCACTCTCACCCTTCCACCTTTGCTAGCCTCTCTAATATCGCGCAACTTTCGCCGGTATCATACACCTACCATATACCTTCCTCAAAACAGCCACCATACCTACCTATTATGGCATTTCCATAGCCATTCCGAGAATTGCCGTGCAACTTTCCACCGTTCCGTTTATTATGACACACTCCATCATTGTCATATTGCATATCCTGGTACACCGCCGGAGGCATTCATATAGAGTCATATTTTGTTCTAAGTATCGAGTTGTAATTGTTGAGTTGTAAGAAAAATAAAAGTGTGATGATCATCATTATTAGAGCATTGTCCCAGTGAGGAAAGGATGATGGAGACTATGATTCCCCCACAAGTCGGGATGAGACTCCGGACGAAAAATAAATAAAAGAGGCCAAAGAAGCCCAAATAAAAAGAGGCCATAAAAAAGAGAAAAGGCCCAAACAAAAAAATGAGAGAAAAAGAGAGAAGGGACAATGTTACTATCCTTTTACCACACTTGTGCTTCAAAGTAGCACCATGATCTTCATAGTAGAGAGTCTCTCATGTTATCACTTTCATATACTAGTGGGAATTTTACATTATAGAACTTGGCTTGTATATTCCAATGATGGGCTTCCTCAAATTGCCCTAGGTCTTCATGAGCAAGCAAGTTGGATGCACACCCACTTAGTTTCTTTTGATGAGCTTTCATATACTTATAGCTCTAGTGCATCCGTTGCATGGCAATCCCTACTCACTCACATTGATATCTATTGATGGGCATCTCCATAGCCCGTTGATACGCCTAGTTGATGTGAGACTATCTTTCCCTTTTTGTCTTCTCCACAACCACCATTCTATCCCACCTATAGTGCTATATCCATGGCTCACGCTCATGTATTGCGTGAAGATTGAAAAAGTTTTGAAAATTTTAGAGTATGAAACAATTGCTTGGCTTGTCATCGGGGTTGTGCATGATTTAAATACTTTGTGTGGTGAAGATAGAGCATAGCCAGACTATATGAGAGGCATTTTTTTGTTGCTTTATTTATTTTCTTTTCTTTTGTTTTTTGCTTTATTTTTTAATTCTTTATGCTTTTAGATTTAGAAAAATTATAAACTTTTTTTAATGCCATTAGTTTTCAAATTTGAAAACACTTTTTTGTTTTTTTTGTTTTCTTTGTTGCTTTATTTATTTTATTTTGTTTCTACTTACAACAAAATACTTATTGTTGCTATTTTTTTCAGGTTTTTTTTGTTTTCTACATTATTTATTTTCTTTTGTTTTTTGCTTTATTTTTTATTCTTTTTGCTTTTAGTTTTAGGAAAATTATAAACTTTCTGTTAGTGCCATTTTATTTTGTGATTAACTTTACTATAAAAATACTTTTTCCTGTTTTTTTGATTTGTTTTTTGCATTATTTATTTTCTTTTGCTTTTTTGCTTTAATTTTTAATTCTGTTTACTTTTAGGTTAGCAAAATTATAAACTTTCTATTAGTGCCATTAGTTTTAGAAAAAATATAAACTTTCTGTTAGTGCCATTAGTTTTCAAATTTGAATAGTTAAAATTTGAATTCTTTGAAAATTGTTTGAATCACAAGTTTGTGATTAACTTACTAAAAAATGAGAATAGATGTGCTTATAGAGAAAATTCAACCTAAATTCCTAGTAAATTTCTATGAATTTCAGAAAAAGTCACTATGAATTTAGGTTAAACTTTTCTCTATTAGGGCATCTATTTTCACTTTGAGAGGAGCTCAACAAGGCAGAGAGGGAAGGGCTTATAAACCGGTGTGAGCCCCCTTCGGTTGGCGAGGTGGGACTAAACTCTGCCCGCAACAAGGACCAACCCTTTAGTCCCGGTTTGTGGCACAAACTGGGACTAATGGTCATGGGGTAGGGGCGAGGAGCAAAATTATAAACTTTCTGTTAGTGCCATTAGTTTTAGAAAGTTGAAAGTTGAAAGTTGGCATGGGCCAGGGACTAATGGTCATGGTATTACGAGGGCTGAACCATAAGACATGAAAGCATTTCAAATGAACTCTGAAAAAGTTGAAAGTTGGCATGGTATCATAATTTCACCCACATAGCATGTGCATGTACAAAACGGACAATGGTAGCATGTTCGTGTGTTACAAAGTTGGCATGGTATCATCATAATAGTTGCGGGAGAAAGTCTTCACTTTTTCTTCGCTTGTGTCATTTGCTTATTGCGCCGTAACCATGGATAATCTTCATTGTCTATCAGGATGCTTGGGTCAGCCTTGACATTCAAGGGAGGAATTTCATGAAACTTTTCATAATCTTCAGACATGTCTGTCTTGCCGTCCATTCCCAGGATGTCCCTTTTTCCTGAAAGAACTATGTGGCGTTGTGGCTCATCGTATGATGTATTCGCTTCCTTATCTTTTCTTTTTCTCGGTTTGGTAGACATGTCCTTCACATAGATAACCTGTGCCACATCATTGGCTAGGACGAACGGTTCGTCAGTGTACCCAAGATTTTTCAGATCCACTGTTGTCATTCCGTACTGTGGGTCTACCTGTACCCCGCCACCTGACAAATTGACCCATTTGCACTTAAACAAAGGGACCTTAAAATCAGGTCCGTAGTCAAGTTCCCATATGTCCACTATGTAACCATAATATGTGTCCTTTCCGCTCTCGGTTGCTGCATCAAAGCGGACACCGCTGTTTTGGTTGGTGCTCTTTTGATCTTGGGCGATCGTGTAAAATGTATTCCCATTTATCTCGTATCCTTTGTAAGTCAATGCAGTCAAAGATGGTCCCCTGGACAACAAGTACAACTCATCACAAACAGTGTTGTCACCTCTGTGACGTGTTTCCAACCAACTGCTGAAAGTCTTGATGTGTTCACATGTAATCCAGTCGTCGCACTGCTCCGGGTGTTTGGAGTGCAGACTGTTCTTGTGTTCATCGACATACGGGGTCACCAAGGTAGAGTTCTGTAGAACTATGTAGTGTGCTTCAGACCAAGAATATCCGTCCCTGCATATTATTGAGTCTCTTCCAAGAGTGCCTTTTCCAGTCAGTCTCCCCTCATACCGCGATTTAGGGAGACCTATCTTCTTAAGGCCAGGAATGAAGTCAACACAAAACCCGATAACATCCTCTGTTTGATGGCCCATGGAGATGCTTCCTTCTGGCCTAGCGCGGTTACGGACATATTTCTTTAGGACTCCCATGAACCTCTCAAAGGGGAACATATTGTGTAGAAATACGGGCCCCAAGATGACAATCTCGTCGACTAGATGAACTAGGACGTGTGTCATGATATTGAAGAAGGATGGTGGGAACACCAGCTCGAAACTGACAAGACATTGCGCCACATCACTCCTTAGCCTTGGTACGATTTCTGGATCGATCACCTTCTGAGAGATTGCATTGAGGAATGCACATAGCTTCAGAATGGCTAATCGGACATTTTCCGGTAGAAGCCCCCTCAATGCAACCGGAAGCAGTTGCGTCATAATCACGTGGCAGTCATGAGACTTTAGGTTCTGAAACCTTTTCTCTGGCATATTTATTATTCCCTTTATATACGACGAGAAGCCAGTCGTGACCTTCATACTGAGCAGTCATTCAAACAAGATTTCTTTCTCTTCTTTCGTAAGAGCGTAGCTGGCAGGACCTTTATACTGCTTCGGAGGCATGCCGTCTTTTTCGTGCAAACGTTGCAGGTCCTCCCGTGCCTTAGGTGTATCTTTTTTCTTCCCATACACGCACAAGAAGCCTAGCAGGTTCACGCAAAGGTTCTTCGTCACGTGCATCACGTCGATTGAAGAGCGGACCTCTAGGTCTTTCCAGTAGGGTAGGTCCCAAAATATAGATTTCTTCTTCCACATGGGTGCGTGTCCCTCAGCGTCATTCGGAACAGCTAGTCCACCGGGACCCTTTCCAAAGATTACGTAGTGTAAATCATTGACCATAGCAAGTACGTGAGCACCGGTACGCATGGCGGGCTTCTTCCGGTGATCTGCCTCGCCTTTGAAATGCTTGCCTTTCTTTCGACATTGATGGTTGGTCGGAAGAAATCGACGATGGCCCAGGTACACATTCTTCCTGCATTTGTCCAGGTATATACTTTCAGTGTCATCTAAACAGTGCGTGCATGCGTGGTATCCTTTGTTTGTCTGTCCTGAAAGGTTACTGAGAGCGGGCCAATCGTTGATGGTCACGAACAGCAACGCCTTAAGGTTAAATTCCTCCTGTCTGTGCTCATCCCACGTACGTACACCGTTTTCCATTCCACAGCTGTAAAACTTCTTCAACTAATGGCCTTAGGTACAGATCAATTTCGTTGCAAGGTTGCTTAGGGCCTTGGATGAGAACTGGCATCATAATGAACTTCCGCTTCATGCACATCCAAGGAGGAAGGTTATACATACATAGAGTCACGGGCCAGGTGCTGTGATTACTGCTCTGCTCCCCGAAAGGATTAATGCCATCCGCGCTTAAAGCAAACCATACATTCCTTGGGTCCTTTGCAAACTCATCCCAATACTTTCTCTCGATTTTTCTCCACTGCGACCCTTCAGCGGGTGCTCTCAACTTCCCATCTTTCTTTCGGTTCTCACTGTGCCATCGCATCAACTTGGCATGCTCTTCGTTTCTGAACAGACGTTTCAACTGTGGTATTATAGGAGCATACCACATCACCTTCGCAGGAACCCTCTTCCTGGGGGGCTCGCCGTCAACATCACCAGGGTCATCTCGTCTGATCTTATACCGCAATGCACCACATACCGGGCATGCATTCAGATCCTTGTATGCACCGCGGTAGAGGATGCAGTCATTAGGGCATGCATGTATCTTCTCCACCTCCAATCCTAGAGGGCATACGACCTTCTTTGCTGCGTATGTACTGTCGGGCAATTCGTTATCCTTTGGAAGCTTCTTCTTCAATATTTTCAGTAGCTTCTCAAATCCTTTGTCAGCCACAGCATTCTCTGCCTTCCACTGCAGCAATTCCAGTACGGTACCGAGCTTTGTGTTGCCATCTTCGCAATTGGGGTATAACCCTTTTTTGTGCGATCGAACTTCAGCTTCTCCTTTTGACTTTCACATTGCGTCCTTGCATCGACAATGACCCGGCGGAGATCATCATGATCGGGCACATCGTCTGGTTCCTCTTGATCTTCAGTAGCTTCACCCGTTGCAGCATCATTGGGCACATCGTATGGTTCCTCTTGATCTTCACCAGCTCCCCCCGTTGCAGCATCACCGTATTCAGGGGGCACATAGTTGTAATCGTACTCTTCTTCTTCGCCGTCTTCCATCATAACCCCTATTTCTCCGTGCCTCGTCCAAACATTATAGTGTGGCATGAAACCCTTGTAAAGCAGGTGGGAGTGAAGGATTTTCCGGTTAGAGTAAGACCTCATATTCCCACATTCAGTGCATGGACAACACATAAAACCATTCTGCTTGTTTGCCTCAGCCGCATCGAGAAACTCATGCACGCCCTTAATGTACTCGCAGGTGTGTCTGTCACCGTACATCCATTGCCGGTTCATCTGTGTGCATTATATATAATTAAGTGTCCAAATTAATAGAAGTTCATCATCACATTAAAACCAAAGTGCATACATAGTTCTCATCTAACAACATATAGCTCTCCAGAGCATCTAATTAATTAAACCATACATTGAAACTATGTAAAACATTTCAATGAAAAAAATGCGATCATAATCGCAACCAAGATAACAATTGATCCAACGGCATAATGATACCAAGCCTCGGTATGAATGGCATATTTTCTAATTTTCTAATCTTCAAGCGCATTGCATCCATCTTGATCTTGTGATCATCGACGACATCCGCAACATGCAACTCCAATATCATCTTCTCCTCCTCAATTTTTTTTTATTTTTTCCTTCAACAAATTGTTTTCTTCTTCAACTAAATTTAACCTCTCGACAATAGGGTCGGTTGGCATTTCCGATTCACATACATCCTACATAAATAAAATCTATGTCACGTTGGTCGGCATAAGCATAATTTCATAAACATAAATGAACAATAGTTATAAAGATAATATATATACCCACATCCGAATCATAGACAGGACGAGGGCCGACGGGGCAGATACCAAAACCATCGCACTATATAGATGCAATATAAAGTAAGAAAATAATACAAGTATCTATGTAAACATACAAGTAAGAATATTTTTCCTTTTAGAAAGAAGATAAGAACAAGAGGCTCACCACGGTGGCGGTGGCGCCGGCGATGGGCTCGGCACGGGTGATCGACGGCAGTGAAGACGGGGACGGGGCGTGACAGACCGCTAAACCTAGACAAATATTATGGAAAATGGAGCTTGGAGGTCGAGCTTGGAGAGGAGAAAGCTTAAGTAGTGTGGCTCGGGCATTCCATCGAACACCTTGTGTGCATAGGAGGTGAGCTAGAGCACCACCAAGCCCTCTCCCCCTCGGCCAGAGAAAAACAGAGCACTGGGGTGCTCTGCTCGTGAGCGAGGGGTATATATAGGCACCTCATTGGTCCCGGTTGGTGACATGAGCCGGGACTAAAGGGGAGCCTTTGGTCCCGGTTCAAGCCACCAACCGGGACCAATGGTGGTGGGCCAGGAGCGAGGCCCATTGGTCCCGGTTCATCCCACCAACCGGGACCAAAAGGTCCAGATGAACCGGAACCAATGGCCCACGTGGCCCGGCCGGCCCCCTGGGCTCACGAACCGGGACCAATGCCCACATTGGTCCCGGTTCTGGACTGAACGGGGACTAATGGGCTGACCCGGCCTGGACCAAAGCCCTGTTTTCTACTAGTGTGTGTCAACAACAGGTTCACTAGAAGCATGCAAAGTCTTATCATTTTTCTTTTTCTTGTTCTTAGAAGAACTAGGTGCATCAACATTAGTCCTCAGAGAATCTTGTTCAATTCTCTTAGGGTCACCCTCAAGATACAAAGGTTCCTGAGTCATTTTACCCCCTCTAGTCATTACTCTAACAGCATTATCATTTTTGTTATTATTTAATTCAGTGAGCAAATCATTCTGAGCCTTAAGCACTTGTTCTACTTGAGTGCTAACCATAGAAGCATGTTTACTAATAAGTTTAAATTCACCTTTAACTATAGACATATAATCACTCAAGTGTTCAAGCATATCAGCATTATGTTTCAATTGTCTACCAACATAAGCATTGAAGTTTTCTTGTTTAACAATAAAATTATCAAACTCATCTAAGCATTGGCTAGTAGACTTATAACGAGGAATGTCGCCTTCATCAAATCTATAGAGAGAATTTACCTTTACTACCTATGTCGGGTTATCAAGACCATGTATTTCTTTAATAGGTGGTAAATTCTTAACATCTTCAGCTTTAATACCTTTTTCTTTCATAGATTTCTTTGCCTCTTGCATATCTTCAGGACTGAGAAATAGAATACCCCTTTTCTTCGGAGTTGGCTTAGGAGTTGGTTCAAGAAGTGTCCAATTATTTTCATTAGTCAACATATTGCTCAATAGCAATTCAGCTTGATCAACAGTTCTTTCCCTGAAAACACAACCAGCACAACTATCCAGGTAGTCTTTGGAAGCATAGGTTAGTCCATTATAAAAGATATCAAGTATTTCATTTTTCTTGAGAGGATGATTAGGCAAAGCATTAAGTAATCATAGAAGCCTCCCCCAAGCTTGTGGGAGACTCTCTTCTTCAATTTTCACAAAATTATATATTTCCCTTAAGGCGGCTTGTTTCATAGGGGCGAAAACCGCATAGGGACGTCCGCCGAACTCCACCGCGACGTCGCCCATTATAGAGGCGCTGCACACCCCCTATGCTTCACCGAGGAAGTAATGGAGCACGAATTCCCAGAAGGGTTTAAACCTATGAATATTAAATCATATGATGGAACAACCGACCCCGCAGTATGGATTGAGGATTTCCTTCTCCATATCCACATGGCCCGCGGTGATGATCTCCACACCATCAAATATCTCCCACTAAAATTAAAGGGACCAGCCCGGCACTAGCTAAACAGCCTCCCAGAGAACTCCATTGGTAACTAGGAAGACTTGGAAGACGCCTTTCGCGACAATTTCCAAGGTACATATGTCCGGCCTCCGGACGCCGATGACCTCAGTCACATCATCCAGCAGCCCAGAGAGTCAGCCAGGAAACTCTGGACTAGGTTCTTAATTAAGAAGAACCAAATCGTCGACTGTTCGGACGTCGAAGCCCTCGCAGCCTTTAAACACAGCGTCCGAGATGAGTGGCTTCCCTGCCACCTCGGCCAAGAAAAACCTAAGTCCATGGCAGCCCTTACCTCACTAATGACCTGCTTTTGCGCGGGATAAGATAGTTGGCTTGCTCGTAGAAGCAATAGCACCAGCGATCCTGGCACCTCCAAAGCCAGGGACGGCAATGGCAAGCCATGACGCGATAAAAACAAGCGTCGAAACAATAACACATGAACCCAAGACATGGCGGTCAACGCCGGATTCAGTGTCCTCAAATCCGGTCAATGGAAGAAGCCATTCAAGGCAATCAAAGACGGTCCATCCAGCTTAGACAAGATACTGGATCGGCCCTGTCAGATTCATGGCAGCCATGACAAACCCACCAACCATACCAACAGAAATAGCTGGGTTTTCAAACAAGCCGGCAAGCTCAATGCCGAACACAAACGGAAGGGGCCACCCAGTGATAGCGAAGACAAAGAGACTCATCAACCAAACACCGGGATACAGAGGCAATTTCCCTCCGAAGTCAAAACAGTAAATATGCTACACGTGACGCATATCCATACAAGGGAGCGCAAGCACACACTACGAGATGTCTACACCATAAAGCCGATCGCCCCAAAACTTAACCCATGGGTGGCCTGCCCGATCAATTTTAATTCCAAGGACCACCCGACCAATATCCATCATGGAGGTTTAGCAGCTCTGGTCCTTGATCCAATTATCGAAGGATTCCATCTCATGCGGGTCCTTATGGACGATGGCAGTAGCCTCAATTTACTTTATCAAGACACTGTCCGTAAGATGGGCATTGACCCCTCAAGGATCAAACCCACCACAACTACCTTCAAAGGAGTAATACCTGACATCAAAGCTCACTGCACGGGTTCAATCACACTGGAAGTCGTCTTCGGCTCGTCGGACAACTTTCGAAGCGAAGACTTGATCTTCAGCATTGTCCTGTTCTACAGCGGCTTCCATGCACTGCTCGGGCGGACCGCTTTTGCTCATTTCAACGCGGTCCCACAGTACGCCTATCTAAAACTTAAGATGCCCGATCCACGCAGCGTCATCACAATTAACGGAAACACGAACCGCTCCCTCCACACCAAGGAGCAGACCGCGGCCATCGCAGTCGAAGTATCAAGCGGCCCCTTCAAGCCGCATATCTCATCTGCCATTAAGCCACCGACCCCTATTACACAGGACCGACCGATTTTAAAGCTGGATTAGTAGTTCCGCCTCCGTCGTTCGCCATATATACCCGTGAAGTTTGTATCGCGCATGCATAATTATGCACTTAAAGTACCTTGGTCATCGGCGGAGGCACAATGTGGACAGACCTACAATACGGTTCGCCCTCCTATAGTCTTTCTTTATTTTCTAACTATATCTTATATTTGCCATAGGTGACTCAAAAACGGTTCATCTTACGGACCTACCCGAACTCTTTCTGAGCCCGTTTTTGTACAAATAACCAGAGATCACTCCTTTCAAGGAATCCTTTTTGCTGAGGCAACGACAATGCAGACGTGCGATAGGAGGTCAAGAAGATTTTATGTTGACCAAGTACTCTATTTAAAACCTGTATAGATCCTTTTTCCTCAGCCTTCAACCCCTTGCATGTAAAATGGCTTGGGTAGTGGTATAATCTGTAAGAGTGCGTTTGACGTATCAATCAGATTCCAGTGAACATAATCCATCTCCAGTATTTGCTTTTCCTCATAGAATTGCATTTTTCTGTTGTTTCACGCACACACCTCGGCACAAATCGCTAGGGGCTCGATACGGCAACATATGGGTTGCCAAAAAAGTCCGAACAGCTCTACAACATACTTCGGCGTCGCAAGTTTGGCATTATATGCATCAGCTCTGAATCATGTCTTTGGTCAATAGTTGGGTTGCCCGGCTCCTGTGCTTACTACATTACGTCCCGTCTTATCGGCTAGGGTAGTAAAGGAGAACTACTGCGATTGTGTTTCCGGTTCACTTGGTTAAACACCTCAGGGGAGAAAGCCGAAAACTGACTATCATGATGCAGCGAGAGCTGGTCGACGACTCGGAGACTAATTAGAATCTTTTGCGATTCCTTCTGTACTACACAAAGGACCGCTCTCTATTTTTTCGGTCACCTATGTAACGCAATGCTACCTCCTGAGCACTGCGTTGGTTTTCCCTTGAAGAGGAAAGGGTGATGCAGCAAAGTAGCGTAAGTATTTCCCTCAATTTTTGAAAACCAAGGTATCAATCCAGTAGGAGACTACACGCAAGTCCCTCGTACCTACCCAAACAAATAAGAACCTCGCAACCAATGCGATAAAGGAGTTATCAATCCCTTCACGGTCACTTATGAGAGTGAGATCTGATAGAGATAATAATAATAATAAGATAAATATTTTTGGTATTTTTATGATATAGATTGAAAGTAAAGATTGCAAAATAAAATAGATTGGAAACTTATATGATAAAAGATAGACCCGGGGCCATAGGTTTCACTAGTGGCTTCTCTCAAGATAGCATAAGTATTACTATGGGTGAACAAATTACTGTCGAGCAATTGATATAAAAGTGAATAATTATGAGAATATCTAGGCATGATCATGTATATAGGCATCACGTCCGCGACAAGTAGACCGAAACGATTCTGCATCTACTACTATTACTCCACACATCGACCACTATCCAGCATGCATATAGTGTATTAAGTTCATAAGAATAGAGTAATGCATTAGGCAAGATGACATGATGTAGAGGAATAAACTCAAGCAATATGATATAAACCCCATCTTTTATCCTCAATGGAAACAATACATTACGTGCCTTGCTACCCGTGCTGTCACTGGGAAAGGACAATGCAAGATTAACCCAAAGCTAAGCACTTCTCCCATTGCAAGAAAGATCAATCTAGTAGGCCAAACCAAACTGATAATTCGAAGAGACTTGCAAAGATAACCAATCATACATAAAAGATTTCAGAGAAGAATCAAATATTGTTCATAGATAAACTTGATCATAAACCCACAATTCATTGGATCTCGACAAACACACCGCAAAAAGAGTTACATCAAATAGATCTCCAAGAAGATCGAGGAGAACATTGTATTGAGATCCAAAGAGAGAGAAGAAGCCATCTAGCTAATAACTATGGACCCGAAGGTCTGAGGTAAACTACTCACACGTCATCGGAGAGGCTATGGTGTTGATGTAGAAGCCCTCCGTGATCGTTGCCCCCTCCGGCGGAGCTCCGGAAAAGGCCCCAAGATGGGATCTCTTAGGTACAAAAGGTTGCGGCGGTGGAAATAGGGTTTCGTGGTGCTCATGGATGTCTTCGGGGTATATGGATATATATAGGAGGAATAAGTAGGTCGGTGGAGCCACGAGGAGCCCACGAGGGTGGAGGGCGCGCCCAGGGGGGTAGGCGCGCTCCCTGCCTCATGGCCTCCTCGTTGGTTTCTTGACGTCCACTCCAAGTCTCCTAGATCACGTTTGTTCCAAAAATAACGCTCCCGAAGGTTTCATTCCGTTTTGATTCCGTTTGATATTCCTTTTCTGCGAAACACTGAAATAGGCAAAAAAACAACGATTTGCATTGGGCCTTGGGTTAGTAGGTTAGTCCCAAAAATAATATAAAAGTGTATAAATATGCCCATTAACATCCAAAATAGATAATATAATAGCATGGAACAATCAAAAATTATAGATACGTTGGAGACGTATCAAGCATCCTCAAGCTTAATTCCTGCCCGTCCTCGAGTAGGTAAATGATAAAAACAGAATTTTTGATGTGGAATGCTACCTAGCATAATTCTCAATGTAATTTTCTTTATTGTGGCATGAATGTTTAGATCTGAAAGATTCAAGACAAAAGTTTAATATTGACATAAAAATAATAATACTTCAAGCATACTAACTAAGAAATCATGTCTTCTCAAAATAACATCGTAAAAGAAAGTTCATCCCTACAAAATCATATAGTTTGGTCATGCTCCATTTTCTTCACACAAGAATGCTCTCATCATGCACAACCCCAATGACAAGCCAAGCAATTGTCTCATACTTTAGTAATCTCAAACTTTTTTCAACTTTCACGCAATACGTGAGCGTGAGCCATGGATATAGCACTATGGGTGGAATAAAATTATGTTGGGGGTGTTGGGGAACGTAGTAATTTCAAAATTTTCCTACGCACACGCAAGATCATGGTGATGCATAGCAACGAGAGGGGAGAGTGTTGTCTACGTACCCTCGTAGACCGGAAGCGGAAGCGTTAGCACAACGCGGTTGATGTAGTCGTATGTCTTCACGGCCCGACCGATCAAGCACCGAAACTACGGCACCTCTGAGTTCTAGCACACGTTCAGCTCGATGACGATCCCCGGACTCCGATCCAGCAGAATGTCGGGGAAGAGTTCCGTCAGCATGACGGTGTGGTGACAATCTTGATGTTCTATTGTCGCAGGGCTTCGCCTAAGCACCGCTACACTATTATCGAGGATTATGGTGGAAGGGGGCACCGCACACGGCTAAGAGATCAATGATCAATTGTTGTGTCTTTGGGGTGCCCCCCTGCACCCGTATATAAAGGAGCAAGGGAGGAGGAGGCCGGCCCTAGGAGGGGGCGCGCCAAGTGTGCAGTCCTACTAGGACTCCCTAGTCCTAGTAGGATTCCACCTCCCATATGGAATAGGAAAAGAGGAAGGGAAAAGGAGAAGGAAGGAAGGGGGCGCCCCCCTTCCCTAGTCCAATTCGGACCAGACCAAGGGGAGGGGTGCGGCCACCCTTGAGGCCCTTTTCCTTCTTTCCCGTATGGCCCAATAAGGCCCAATACGTATTCCCGTAACTCTCCGGTACTCCGAAAAATACCCGAATCACTCAGAACCTTTCCGATGTCCGAATATAGTCGTCCAATATATCGATATTTACGTCTCGACCATTTCGAGACTCATCGTCATGTCCCCGATCTCATCCGGGACTCCAAACTCATTCGGTACATCGAAACTCATAAACTCATAATATATCTGTCATCGAAACCTTAAGCGTGCGGACCCTACGGGTTCGAGAACAATGTAGACATGACCGAGACACGTCTCCGGTCAATAACCAATAGCGGAACCTGCATGCTCATATTGGCTCCCACATATTCTACGAAGATCTTTATCGGTCAGACCGCATAACAACATACGTTGTTCCCTTTGTCATCGGTATGTTACTTGCCCGAGATTCGATCATCGGTATCTCAATACCTAGTTCAATCTCGTTACCGGCAAGTCTCTTTACTCGTTCCGTAATACATCATCCTGCAACTAACTCATTAGTTGCAATGCTTGCAAGGCTTAATTGATGTGCATTACCGAGAGGGCCCAGAGATACCTCTCTGACAATCGGAGTGACAAATCCTAATCTCGAAATACGCCAACCCAACAAGTACCTTCGGAGACACCTGTAGAGCACCTTTATAATCACCCAGTTACATTGTGACGTTTGGTGGCACACAAAGTGTTCCTCCGGTAAACGGAAGTTGCATAATCTCATAGTCATAGGAACATGTATAAGTCATGAAGAAAGCAATAGCAACAAACTAAACGATCAAGTGCTAAGCTAACGGAATGGGTCAAGTCAATCACATCATTCTCCTAATGATGTGATCTCGTTAATCAAATGACAACTCATGTCTATGGTTAGGAAACATAACCATCTTTGATCAACGAGCTAGTCAAGTAGAGGCATACTAGTGACACTCTGTTTGTCTATGTATTCACACATGTATTATGTTTCTGGTTAATACAATTCTAGCATGAATAATAAACATTTATCATGATATAAGGAAATAAATAATAACTTTATTATTGCCTCTAGGGCATATTTCCTCCAGTCTCCCACTTGCACTAGAGTCAATAATCTAGTTCACATCGCCATGTGATTTAACATCAATAGTTCACATCACCATGTGATTAACACCCATAGTTCACATCGACATGTGACCAACACCCAAGGGGTTTACTAGAGTCAATAATCTAGTTCACATCTCTATGTGATTAACACCCAAAGAGTACTGAGGTGTGATCATGTTTTGCTTGTGAGAGAAGTTTAGTCAACAGGTCTGCCACATTCAGATCCGTAAGTATTTTGCAAATTTCTATGTCAACAATGCTCTGCATGGAGCTACTTTAGCTAATTGCTCCCACTTTCAATATGTATCCAGATTGAGACTTAGAGTCATCTGGATCAGTGTCAAAACTTGCATCGACGTAACCTTTACGACGAACCTTTTGTCACCTCCATAATCGAGGAACATATCCTTATTCCACTAAGGATAATTTTGACCAATGTCCAGTGATCTACTCCTAGATCAGTATTGTACTCCCTTGCCAAACTCAGGGCAGGGTATACAATAGGTCTGGTACACAGCATGGCATACTTTATAGAACCTATGGCTGAGGCATAGGGAATGACTTTCATTCTCTCTCTATCTTCTGCCGTGGTCGGGTTTTGAGTCTCACTCAACTTCACACCTTTGTAACACAGGCAAGAACTCCTTCTTTGACTCTTCCATTTTGAACTACTTCAAAATCTTGTCAAGGTATGTAGTCATTGAAAACTTATCAAGCGTCTTGATCTATCTTTATAGATCTTGATGCTCAATATGTAAGCAGCTTCACCGAGGTCTTTCTTTGAAAAACTCCTTTCAAACATTCATTTATGCTTTGCAGAATAATTCTACATTATCTCTGATCAACAATATGTCTTTCACATATACTTATCAGAAATGCTGTAGTGCTCCCACTCACTTTCTTGTAAATACAGGCTTCACCGCAAGTCTGTATAAAACTATATGCTTTGATCAATTTATCAAAGTGTATATTCCAACTCCGAGATGCTTGCACCAGTCCATAGATGGATCGCTGGAGCTTGCATATTTTGTTAGTACCATTAGGATTGACAAAACCTTCTGGTTGCATCATATACAACTCTTCTTTAATAAATCCATTAAGGAATGCAGTTTTGTTTATCCATTTGCCAGATTTCATAAAATGCGGCAATTGCTAACATGATTCGGACAGACTTAAGCATAGATACGAGTGAGAAACTCTCATCGTAGTCAACACCTTGAACTTGTCGAAAACCTTTTTACAACAATTCTAGCTTTGTAGATAGTAACACTACTATCAGCGTCCGTCTTCCTCTTGAAGATCCATTTAATCTCAATGGCTCGCCGATCATTGGGCAAGTCAATCAAAGTCCATACTTTGTTCTCATACATGGATCTCATCTCAGATTTCATGGCCTCAAGCCATTTCGCAGAATCTGGGCTCATCATCGCTTCCTCATAGTTCGTAGGCTCGTCATGGTCAAGTAACATGACCTCCAGAACAGGATTACCGTACCACTCTGGTGCGGATCTCACTCTGGTTTACCTACGAGGTTCAGTAGTAACTTGATCTGAAGTTACATGATCATCATCATTAGCTCCCTCACTAATCGGTGTAGTAGTCACAGGAACAGATTTCTGTGATGAACTACTTTCTAATAAGGGAGAAGGTACAGTTACCTCATCAAGTTCTACTTTCCTCCCACTCACTTCTTTCGAGAGAAACTCCTTCTCTAGAAAGGATCCATTCTCAGCAATGAATAACTTGCCTTCGGATCTGTGATAGAAGGTGTACCCAACATTTTCTTTTGGGTATCCTATGAATATTTACTTCTCCGATTTGGGTTCGAGCTTATCATGTTGAAACTTTTTCACATAAGCATTGCAGTCCCAAACTTTAAGAAACGACAGCTTAGGTTTCTCGCCAAACCACAGTTTATACGGTATCGTCTCAACAGATTTAGATGGTGCCCTTTTTAACGTGAATGTAGCTGTCTCTAATGCATAACCCCAAAACGACAGTGGTAGATCGGTAAGAGACATCATAGATCGCACTATATCTAATAAAGTACGGTTATGACGTTCGGTCACACCATTACACTATCGTGTTCCAGGTGGCGTGAGTAGTGAAACTATTTCACATTGTTTTAACTGAAGGCCAAACTCGTAACTCAAATATTTTACTTCTGCGATCATATCGTAGAAACTTTTATTTTTGTTACAATGATTCTCCACATCACTCTGAAATTCTTTGAACTTTTCAAATATTTCAGACTTGTGTTTCATCAAGTAGATATACTCATATCTGCTCAAATCATCTGTGAAGATCAGAAAATAATGATACCTGCCACGAGCCTCAATAATCGGACCACATACATCAGTATGTATGATTTCCAACAAATCTGTTGCTCGCTCCATTATTCCGGAGAACGAAGTCTTAGTCATCTTGCCCAAGAGGCATGGTTCGCAAGCATCAACTGATTCATAATCAAGTGATTCCAAAATCCCATCAGCCTGGATTTTCTTCATGCGCTTTACACCAATATGACCTAAACGGCAGTGCCACAAATAAGTTGCACTATCATTATTAACTTTGCATCTTTTGGCTTCAATATTATGAATATGTGTATCACCATGATCGAGATCCAACAAACCATTTTCTTTGGGTGTATGACCATAGAAGGTTTTATTCATGTAAACAGAACAACAATTATTCTCTAACTTACATGAATAACCGTATTGCAATAAACATGATCCAATCATATTTATGCTCAACGCAAACACCAAATAACACTTATTTAGGTTCAACACTAATCCCGAAAGTATAGGGAGTGTGCGATGATGATCATATCAATCTTGGAACCACTTCCAACACACATCGTCACTTCATCCTTAACTAGTCTCTGTTCATTCTGCAACTCCCGTTTTGAGTTACTACTCTTAGCAACTGAACTAGTATCAAATACTGAGGGGTTGCTATAAACACTAGTAAAGTACACATCAATAACATGTATATCAAATATACCTATGTTCACTTTGCCATCCTTCTTATCCGCCAATTACTTGGGGTAGTTCCACTTCCAGTGACCAGTCCCTTTACAGTAGAAGCACTTAGTCTCAGGCTTAGGACCAGACTTGGGCTTCTTCACTTGAGCAGCAACTTGCTTGCCGTTCTTCTTGAAGTTCCCCTTCTTCCCTTTGCCCTTTTCTTGAAACTAGTGGTCTTGTCTACCATCAATGCTTGTTATTTTCTTGATTTCTACCTTCGTCGATTTCAGCATTACGAAGAGCTTGGGAATCGTTTCCGTTATCCCTTGCATATCATAGTTCATCACGAAGTTCTACTAACTTGGTTATGGTGACTAGAGAATTATGTCAATCACTATTTTATCTGGAAGATTAACTCCCACTTGATTCAAGCGATTGTAGTACCCAGACAATCTGAGAACATGCTCACTGCTTGAGCTATTCTCCTCCATCTTTTAGCTATAGAACTTGTTGGAGACTTCATATCTCTCAACTCGGGTATTTGCTTGAAATATTAACTTCAACTCCTGGAACATCTCATATGGTCCATGACGTTCAAAACGTCTTTGAAGTCCCGATTCTAAGCCATTTAAGCATGGTGCACTAAACTATCAAGTAGTCATCATATTGAGCTAGCCAAACGTTTTCATAACGTCTGCATCTGCTCCTACAATAGGTCTGTCACGTAGCAGTGCATCAAGGACATAATTCTTCTGTGCAGCAATGAGGTTAATCCTCAGATCACGGATCCAATCCACATCATTGCTACTAACATTTTTCAACATAGTTTTCTCTCGGAATATATAAAAAATTAAACGGGGAGCAATATCGCGAGCAATTGATCTACAACATAGATATGCTAATACTACCAGGACTAAGTTCATGATAAATTAAAGTTCAATTAATCATATTACTTAAGAACTCCCACTTAGACAGACATCCCTCTAATCTTCTAAGTGATCACGTGATCCATATCAACTAAACCATGTCCGATCATCACGTGAGATGGAGTAGTTTCAATGGTGAACATCACTATGTTGATCATATCTACTATATGATTCACGCTCGACCTTTCGGTCTCCGTGTTCCGAGGTTATATCTGTTATATGCTAGGCTCGTCAAGTTTAACCTGAGTATTCCGCGTGTGCAAATGTTTTGCACCTGTTGTATTTGAACATAGAGCCTATCACACCCGATCATCACGTGGTGTCTCAGCACGAAGAACTTTCGCAATGGTGCATACTCAGGGAGAACACTTGTACCTTGATAATTAGTGAGAGATCATCTTATAAAGCTACCACCTACCTAAGCAAAATAAGATGTATAAAAGATAAACATCACATGCAATCATAATATGTGACATGATATGGCCATCATCATCTTGTGCCTTTGATCTCCATCTCCAAAGCATCGTCATGATCTCCATCGTCACCGGCATGACACCATGATCTCCATCATCTTGATCTATATCAATGTGTCATCACATGGTTGTCTCGCCAACAATTGCTCTTGCAACTATTGCTATCGCATAGCGATAAAGTAAAGCAATTATTTGGCGCTTGCATCTTATGCAATAGAGAGATAACCATAAGGCTTTTGCCAGTTGCCGATAACTTCAACAAAACATGATCATCTCATACAACAACTTATATCTCATCACGTCTTGACCATATCACATCACAACATGCCCTGCAAAAACAAGTTAGATGTCCTCTACTTTGTTGTTGCAAGTTTTACGTGGCTGCTACGGGCTGAGCAAGAACCGTTCTTACCTACGCATCAAAACCACAACGATAGTTTGTCAAGTTGGTGTTGTTTTCACCTTCGCAAGGACCGGGCGTAGCCACACTCGGTTCAACTAAAGTTGGAGAAACTGACACCCGCCAGCCACCTGTGTGCAAAGCACGTCGGTAGAACCAGTCTCGCGTAAGCGTATGCGTAATGTCGGTCTGGGCTGCTTCATCCAACAATACCGCCGAACCAAAGTGTGACATGCTGGTAAGCAGTATGACTTATATCGCCCACAACTCACTTGTGTTCTACTCGTGCATATAACATCAACGCATAAAACCTAGGCTCGGATGCCAGTGTTGGGGAACGTAGTAATTTCAAAATTTTCCTACGCACACACAAGATCATGGTGATGCATAGCAATGAGAGGGGAGAGTGTTGTCTATGTACCCTCGTAGACCAGAAGCGGAAGCGTTAGCACAACGCGGTTGATGTAGTCGTACGTCTTCACGGCCCGACCAATCAAGCACCGAAACTACGGCACCTCCGAGTTCTAGCACACGTTCAGCTCGATGACGATCCCCGGACTCCGATCCAGCAGAATGTCGGGGAAGAGTTCCGTCAGCACGACGGCGTGGTGACGATCTTGATGTTCTACCATCGCAGGGCTTCGCCTAAGCACCGCTACAATATTATCGAGGATTATGGTGGAAGGGGGCACCACACACGGCTAAGAGATCAATGATCAATTGTTGTGTCTTTGGGGTGCCCCCCTGCACCCGTATATAAAGGAGCAAGGGAGGAGGAGGCCGGCCCTAGGAGGGGGCGCGCCAAGTGTGGAGTCCTACTAGGACTCCCTAGTCCTAGTAGGATTCCACCTCCCATATGGAATAGGAAAAGAGGAAGGGAAAAGGAGAAGGAAGGAAGGGGGCGCCCCCCTTCCCTAGTCCAATTCGGACCAGACCAAGGGGAGGGGTGCGGCCACCCTTGAGGCCCTTTTCCTTCTTTCCCGTATGGCCCAATAAGGCCCAATACGTATTCCCGTAACTCTCCGGTACTCCGAAAAATACCCGAATCACTCGGAACCTTTCCGATGTCCGAATATAGTCGCCCAATATATCGATCTTTACGTCTCGACCATTTCGACACTCCTCGTCATGTCCCCGATCTCATCCGGGACTCCGAACTCCTTCGGTACATCAAAACTCATAAACTCATAATATAACTGTCATCGAAACCTTAAGCGTGCGGACCCTACGGGTTCGAGAACAATGTAGACATGACTGAGACACGTCTCCGGTCAATAACCAATAGCGGAACCTGCATGCTCATATTGGCTCCCACATATTCTACGAAGATCTTTATCGGTCAGACCGCATAACAACATACGTTGTTCCCTTTGTCATCGGTATGTTACTTGCCCAAGATTCGATCGTCGGTATCTCAATACCTAGTTCAATCTCGTTACCGGCAAGTCTCTTTACTCATTCCGTAATACATCATCCTGCAACTAACTCATTAGTTGCAATGCTTGCAAGGCTTAATTGATGTGCATTACCGAGAGGGCCCAGAGATACCTCTCCGACAATCGGAGGGACAAATCCTAATCTCGAAATACGCCAACCCAACAAGTACCTTCAGAGACACCTGTAGAGCACCTTTATAATCACCCAGTTACGTTGTGACGTTTGGTGGCACACAAAGTATTCCTCCGGTAAACAGGAGTTGCATAATCTCATAGTCATAGGAACATGTATAAGTCATGAAGAAAGCAATAGCAACAAACTAAACGATCAAGTGCTATGCTAATGGAATGGGTCAATCCAATCACATCATTCTCCTAATGATGTGATCTCGTTAATCAAATGACAACTCATGTCTATGGTTAGGAAACATAACCATCTTTGATCAACGACCTAGTCAAGTAGAGGCATACTAGTGAGACTCTGTTTGTCTATGTATTCACACATGTATTATGTTTCCGGTTAATACAATTCTAGCATGAATAATAAACATTTATCATGATATAAGGAAATAAATAATAACTTTATTATTGCCTCTAGGGCATATTTCCTTCAGGGGGTTATGTGGAGAAGACAAAAAAGGAGAAAGTCTCACATCGACGAGGCTAATCAATGGGCTAGGGAGATGCCCATCAATTGATGTCAATGCAAGGACTAGGGATTGCCATGCAATGGATGCACTAGAGCTATAAATGTATGAAAGCTCAACAAAAGAAACTAAGTGGGTGTGCATCCAACTTGCTTGCTCACGAAGACCTAGGGCATTTGAGGAAGCCCATTGTTGGAATATACAAGCCAAGTTCTATAATGAAAAATTCCCACTACTATATGAAAGTAACAAAACAAGAGACTCTCTATCATAAAGATCATGGTGCTACTTTGAAGCACAAGTGTGGAAAAAAGGATAGTAGCATTGCCCTTTTTTATTTCTTTTCTTTTTTGGGACTTATTTTTGGGCCTTTATTTTTTTATTTGGGATAATGCTCTATTAATGATGATCATGGCACTTTTATTTATTTACAACTCAATGATTACAACTCGATACTAGAACAAAATATGACTCTATATGAATGCCTCTAGCGGTGTACCGGGAAATGCAATGAATCAAGAGTGACATGTATGATAAATTATGCCTGGTGGCATTGCCACAAATACGATGTCAACTACATGATCATGCAAAGCAATATGACAATGATGATACGTGTCATAAATGAAACGGTGGAAAGTTGCATGGCAATATATCTCGGAATGGCTATGGAAATGCCATAATAGGTAGGCATGGTGGCTGTTTTGAGGAAGATGTAAGGAGGTTTATGTGTGACAGAGCGTATCATATCACGGGGTTTGGATGCACCGGCGAAGTTTGCACCAACTCTCAAGGTGAGAAAGGGCAATGCATGGTACCGAAGAGGCTAGCAATGATGGAAGGGTGAGAGTGCGTATAATCCATGGACTCAACATTAGTCATAAATAACTCACATAATTATTGTAAAACTCTACAAGTCATCAAAAACCAAGCACTACACGCATGCTCCTAGGGGGATAAATTGGTAGGAAAATACCATCGCTCGTCCCCGACCGCCACTCATAAGGAAGACAATCAAAGAACACCTCATGTTTCAAATTTGTTACACAACGGTTACCATACGTGCATGCTACCGGACTTGCAAACTTCAACACAAGTATTCCTCAAATTCACAACTACTAAACTAGCACAACTCTAATATCACCATCTTTATATCTCAAAACAATTATCAAGCATCCAACTTCTCATAGTATTCAATGCACTTTTTATGATAGTTTTTATTATACCCATCTTGGATGCCTATCATATTAGGACTAATTTCATAACCAAAGCAAATTTCCATGCTGTTCTAAAGGAATGTCAAAATAATATAAGTGAAGCATGAGAGATCAATAATTTCTATAAAATAAAACCACCACCGTGCTCTAAAAGATATAAGTGAAGCACTAGAGCAAAATTATCTAGCTCAAAACATATAAGTGAAGCACATAGAGTATTCTAATAAATTCCAATTCATGTGTGTCTTTCCCAAAAGGTGTGTACAGAAAGGATGATTGTGGTAAACTAAAAAGCAAATACTCAAATTATACAAGACTCTCCAAGCAAAACACATATCATGTGGTGAATAAAAATATAGCCTCAAGTGAAGTTACCGATAGAAGAAGACGAAAGAGGGGATGCCATCCAGGGCATCCCCAAGCTTAGGCTTTTGGTTGTCCTTGAATTTTACCTTGGGGTGACATGGGCATCCCCAATCTTAGGCTCTTGCCACTCCTTATTCCATAATCCATCAAATCCTTACCCAAAACTTGAAAACTTCACAACACAAAACTTAAACAGAAAATCTCATGAGCTCTGTTAGTATAAGAAAACAAACCACCACTTAAGGTACTATAATGAACTCATTATTTATTTATTTTTGTGTTAAACCTACTGTATTCCAACTTCTCTATGTTTCATAACCTCCTATACTAGCCATAGATTCATCAAAATAAGCAAACAACACGCGAAAAACAGAATCTGTCAAGAACAGAACAGTCTGTAGTAATCTGTAGGTTTCCAATACTTCTGTAACCCCAAAAATTCTAAAATAAAGAGCTGGATGTGAGGAATTTATCTATTAATCATATGCAAAAATAATAAACCTAATCGCACTCTCCAGTAAAAGATGACAGCAAATATCGTGAGCGCTAAAGTTTCTGTTTTTTACAGCAAGATCGCAAAGACTTTCCCCAAGTCTTCCCAAAGATCTACTTGGAACAAACACTAATTAAAAGCATAAAACCACATCTAAACAGAGCTATATGAATTATTTATTACTAAACAGAACCAAAAAGCAAGAAACAAAATAAAATTGGGTTGCCTCCCAACAAGCGCTATCGTTTAACGCCCCTAGCTAGGCATAAAAGCAAGAATAGATCTAGGTATTATCATGTTTGGTTTAAATTTTCTTAGCGGAGTCATGCTCGAATCAGGGAGGTTCTTTACGTTTCCCTTCATATTTGGAAATTTTTAGATCTAAAGAATCCAACCGCTTATTGCAAAGGGTAATCAACATATTCATGCGGTGAAGGTTTCCGCTAACACTCTTAAGAGGTTCAAGAGACTTTTGTAAAATTTTCGTTACTTTGCAAATTTTATCAAACACTTGTGTCTCTTCCTGGGTATGATGTGACCCCTTTTGTTGAGGTAGTGCTCCCACTATTCCCTCTATGATTTCATGAGCAATACTGGGATCAATTTCGATAAAATTTCCTTTGGCAACGCAATCCAAGAGTTGTCTATGTGACATATTTAGCCCAACATAAAAATTGTGAAGTAAAATTCTAAAATTCACCTCTAAGGTGCAATTATGATAAGATTCCATCATCCTAAACCAAGCATCTTTTAAATTATCTCCTTGTCTTTGTTTGAAGTGAAGAACTTCAAACTCGGGAGACAAAGGGGCAGATGAGGGACTAGCCATGATGACACACGGCAACACAAGAAGCAAGCGAAAAAGAGGCGAGCGGAAAAGAGGGCGAATAAAACGGCAAGGGTGAAGTGGGGGAGAGGAAAACGAGAGGCAAATGAAAAATAATGTAATGCGAGGGATAAGAGTTTGTGATGGGTACTTGGTATGTCCTGACTTGTGGTAGGTCTCCCCGGCAACGGCGCCAGAAATCCTTATTGCTACCTCTTGAGCACTGCGTTGGTTTTCCCTTGAAGAGGAAAGGGTGATGCAGCAAAGTAGCGTAAGTATTTCCCTTAGTTTTTGAGAACCAAGGTATCAATCCAGTAGGAGACTACACACAAGTCCCTCGTACCTACACAAACAAATAAGAACCTCGCAACCAACACGATAAAGGGGTTGTCAATCCCTTCACGGTCGATTACGAGAGTGAGATCTGGTAGAGATAATAATAAGATAAATATTTTTGGTATTTTTATGATATAGATTGAAAGTAAAGATTGCAAAATAAAATAGATTAGAAACTTATATGATAAAAGATAGACCCGGGGGCCATAGGTTTCACTAGTGGCTTCTCTCAAGATAGCATAAGTATTATGGTGGGTGAACAAATTACAGTCGAGCAATTGATAGAAAAGTGAATAATTATGAGAATATCTAGGCATGATCATGTATATAGGCATCACATCCGCAACAAGTAGACCGAAACGATTCTGCATCTACTATATTACTCCACACATCGACCGCTATCCAGCATGCATCTAGAGTATTAAGTTCATAAGAACAGAGTAATGCATTAGGCAATATGACATGATGTAGAGGGATAAACTCAAGCAATATGATATAAACCCCATCTTTTTATCCTCGATGGCAACAATACAATACGTGCCTTGCTGCCCCTGCTATCACTGGGAAAGGACACCGCAAGATTGAACCCAAAGCTAAGCACTTCTCGCATTGCAAGAAAGATCAATCTAGTAGGCCAAACCAAACTGATAATTCGAAGAGACTTGTAAAGATAACCAATCATACATAAAAGGTTTCAGAGAAGAATCAAATATTGTTCATAGATAAACTTGATCTTAAACCCACAATTCATCGGATCTCGACAAACACACCGCAAAAAGAGTTACATCAAATAGATCTCCAAGAAGATCGAGGAGAACATTGTATTGAGATCCAAAGAGAGAGAAGAAGCCATCTAGCTAATAACTATGGACTCGAAGGTGTGAGGTAAACTACTCACACATCATCGGAGAGGCTATGGTGTTGATGTAGAAGCCCTCCATGATCGATGCCCCCTCTAGCGGATCTCCGGAAAAGGCCCCAAGATGGGATCTCTTAGGTACAAAAGGTTGCGGCGGTGGAAATAGGGTTTCGTGGTGCTCATGGATGTCTTCGGGGTATATGGATATATATAGGAGGAAGAAGTAGGTCGGTGGAGCCACGAGGGGCCCATGAGGGTGGAGGGCGCGCCCAGGGGGGTAGGCGCGCCCCCCTGCCTCATGGCCTCCTCGGTGGTTTCTTGACGTCCACTCCAAGTCCCCTGGATCACGTTTGTTCCAAAAATAATGCTCCCGAAGGTTTCATTCCGTTTGGATCCCGTTTAATATTCCTTTTCTACGAAACACCAAAATAGGCAAAAAAACAGCAATTTGCACTGGGCCTTGGGTTAGTAGGTTAGTCCCAAAAATAATATAAAAGTGTATAAATAAGCCCATTAACATCCAAAACAGATAATATAATAGCATGGAACAATCAAAAAATATAGATACGTTGGAGACGTATCACGCAACTGTATTCGGATCACCGCATACATACTAGGGGCTACATCGTAGACCCACCATAAAACTCCTATGGCTAAGTGAAAGTGTTAAAGCCCTATAGTCCGATTGCCTAGTTCGCCACACTCACACCTCTGTTACGGACCAAGACGTTGGGTCAAGAGTGATCACATGCTAATCCGAATACCCCCATATTATATGCGAGGGGCTGAAGCCGATGATCGGGAAACTTTCAGATTATAAAAAAATGGCCACACAGGAGGAAATAACTTATAAGCCAAAGTATGAATAGAACACAGCCTTAATGTATCATAATATTGTTCTCACAATTCCGGTGCATCTATTCGAACATAATATCCTTCGAGCATTGACCCTCTATCAAGTGGGTGCCCTCTAGGACGTCCTCCAAATAATGCTCCGTCGTGCGGTGGTCCGTGCCGCCGGGCGGGCCCTTAGCCGCAACATCGGTGGCCTTCATCTTTGCCCAGTACATCTTGACGCGGGCGAAGGCCATCCGGGCACCCTCTATGCACGCCGACCACTTGACAGCGTCGATACACGGCATTGCATCGACAAGTCGCTGCACCAAACCAAAATAGCTGTTCAGAATGGGTTCAGCCGGCCACAGCCGAAGCACGACGTCCTTCATGGCAGCTCCGGACATCTTGTGGAGCTCGGCCCACTATGCCATCTGTTCGTTCAGCAACGCCTGACGCCGTGGCACGTTGAATTGTGACCAGAAAAGCTTCTTCGCGGAACGTCCTTCCCGCGCTTGGAAGAACTGTGCCGCGTCAGAGGCACTCTTCGGCAGGTCCAAGAATGCGTTTGGAGAACTCCACAATTGATTAACCAGAGCATACTTCGGATTGCCGAATTTAGTCTGTAGAAGAAAGGGCTTACCAGCCGCTATCTCCCCAGCTTGCCAGATCTCCTCCCGAGCCGCTCTAGACTCGGACCGTGCTTCTCTCGCCTCTTGTAAGGCCTTGTCGATTTCGGTGGCCTTGGCTTTGTTATCCTCCTCGAGTGATTTGCACTTGCCTAGCTCTCGCTCCATGACAGATATTCTCTCTTCGCGCTGGCGCCGTGTGGCCTGTTCGGCCTTTAAATCAGGAGCCTCCTTCTGGGCAGCTGAATTACTCACTCTGGCTTGCTCCTTGGCCTGGGCAAGCTCGGCCCGGAGGGTCTCAACCGCGGTAGCACCATCTACAGTTATGCACATCACGGTGTATGGTTTTCAGCTTCGTGCTCATACTATTATACATGCGTAAGCGGGCGGTCCCAAAGCATACCTTGTGCCTCCTCGAGCCGCCTATTAATATGGGTAATGTCTTCATCAGCTAATTCAAGTTTCTGCTTTAAATCTGCAACTTCCGCAGATTGGGCAGTCGCCTTTGACATAACAGCCTATTTTCAAATTAATTATGTTACTTCCTGAGCATATCTTTTTGATCCTATGATCGCCTCCCTGTGGAAGCCGACTAGAGTCTCAGGGGCTACTATCTATATACAGGCGCATTTTTGCATGAAAAGAGCGGTTATTAGATTGCATACCTCGATGCCTCTCAGCAGGCTCGTGAAGGCTTCATTCAATCCGCTTCTCGCGGACAGAATCCTCTCAACTACCATACCCATTAAGGTACGATGTTCCTCTATGATGGAAGAACTTTGCAATGTGCCCATCAGTATATCCGGCACCTCCGGATTCCTGGAAGCTGCTGCAGGAGTGCGGACTCCCTTCAAAAGGGTACACTTACTCGACCCTAGAGTCGTCTCCGGCTGTAAACCGGATAGTCCGGGGCTCTCATTGTTGGTCCCCGTGGGGGCTGCCTCCCCCGGACCCTTTACGGTCGAAATATCACCTTCGGGTGTTGTCTCCTCTCTCCCCCGCGCCCCTAGATGGTCAGGGGAGATCCTCCGGGACGACACCTCGAAGTCGTCCGCCCTTAGGGACGGTGAAGCTTGTGGAGGCGTCTCGCTTTCCATCATCTCCGGAGGCAAGTCCCCCGATGAGGAGGACTATGGAGGTAGATAGCGGGCTGGACTGTGTACATATGGTTCCAATGTTACCCTTGCAAAACAAAAAAGAACAGGATATGTCTAGAGCATCTTTGTTCACTTACAATTCGGCAAAGGGCTTGTCCCTAGAAAGGAGCTCTACATCAATGTGACGCCCCCGCTTTGACCGTACACTAATCATACACACAAATGTGTACGATCAAGATCAAGGACTCACGGGAAGATATCACAACACAACTCTAGACACAAATTAAAATAATACAAGCTTTATATTACAAGCCAGGGGCCTCGAGGGCTCGAATACATAAGCTCGAATACACAAGAGTCAGCGGAAGCAACATTATCTGAGTACAGACATGAGTTAAACAAGTTTGCCTTAAGAAGGCTAGCACAAAAACAACATCGATCGAAAAGGCAAGGCCTCCTGCCTAGGAGGCTCCTAACTACTCCAAGTCGTCAGCGGTTGTCACGTAGTAGTAGGCACCCTCGGGGTAGCAGTAGTCTTTAGTGGTGTCGTCTGGCTCCTGGGATCCGTCATCTGGTCGCAACAATCGGGTACGGGGGAAAAGAGGTAGCAAAGCAGCCGTGAGTACTCATCCAAAGTACTCGCAAGACTTACATCAGATCTAAACTAAGTATGCATCTGTATCAAAGGAAATGGGCTGTATCTGTGGACTAAACTGCAGAATGCCAGAAAGAAGGGGAAAGCCTAACCTATCGAAGACTAGCATCTTCAAGCATCTTCAAGCATATAGAAGAGTACAGATCGACATAATGTAAAGTAGTAATAGTGTTATCAACCTCGGCCAGAGATCCTTTCTCGACTCCCTGCGAGAAAGAAATTCCAGAGCCATACTATCCATTTCTCATTCACAATTCATTTCTCATCACAAGTATCCAGTTCTAGTTGTATCGATCGGGATACAACTCCAAGTGTCCATTACCGTAGGACAGGCTATCGGTAGATGTTTTCTTCCCTACAGGGGTGCACCAACTTACCCACCATGCTCGATTAACTCCGACCGGACACACTTTCCTGGGTCATGCCCGACCTCGGCCAATGTGAGAACCTGGAATTAACTTCCAGATCCTCCTGTGTATATTTGTCAACCCCAGGCTCATTATTGACAACACAGTGAAATGATATCATTGCAGAATACGTAAAAGCATTACAAGTAGTATATTTGTCACAAGACATACCTAGTGAGATGTCTCATGACATTTACAATCAGAAAACAGTGGAAAGTAAAATGCGTAGTGACTCCATCTTAGCCACAGGCAGTCGATGTAGTCCATGTGATCTCACTCCTACAGATCGCCATAGTAGTCGTACTCATCACCTTCGTCTTCATGGAACTCTGTTGTCAACAAAATTATTTCCATGAGTACATTACGTACTCAACATGCCTCCCATGGGGAAGGACCTAATAGCTACATGTGGCTTCAAAGGAAGGCTATATGGCTCATTTGCATAAAGCTAATTTTGTTTGACAAATAAAGCAGTTGGATAAAAGATGTTTTAGATGAAAACATGTTTTATCTCCAGAATAACTTTCTTCAAGTGAGGATCCTCGATCAACTCACATCCTTCATAGGTTTCGAGAATAGGGGCAAAGAGGGAATAAGCAAGACAGGTCCTGTATGTCGAGAAAAATTCATGTGCTGTCCTTGACCGTGGACACGGCTATTCGAATAGTTTTACACTCTGCAGAGGTTGTACACTTTACCCACACGACACAATCCCGACTTGTTGCCACTAGCCGTCGCTAGCGTAGTACACCATTTGGTATACCGGCAGGGAGATTGTGACGAGGTCTTTGGACTAGATCCCCCAAAGATGTAACATGCCCAGCGGGTCTGGCGCACGGAACTAAGAGTACGTCCTCAAACCGGTCCCCCCCATCTGTGCCAAGGATACTCCTTGCAAGGCAGCTATCCCATCTGCGGTACGGCAACATCAACACCTAAGGCTGACTAGCTTACTTGACCAAGCCAGTGCCCATATAGCATGTGGCTGTATTGTTATCACAATCTTCAAATCCAAGACTTATTAGGCCTCATGCGGCATGGACGACTGATTGCCCCCTTGAACTCGTGAAGGGCGGTCAATCGCTCCTTCAATCCTTGATTCAGCTGTCGCCCGCGCCAGTATTCAGATGGTAAGTTTCACCCAGAGTAGAAGAGAGTAGAGGAGATCAACAAGGGCCAATCGGCCTAGCTCAGCGATAAGTTTCAAGTGTCAATGACTCAAAGGTCATTCAACAAAGCACCTATAGGGTAATAAGCATGGCTAAGCATTTCTACTCTACCAGAATACTATAATTCTACTCAGGTGTCAATTGAATAGGCGACAAGCGGATCAAGGTAATGTGTGAATCGACATGCTAGCTACAAGAATTAAAATAGCATGCATATAGCAACCATAAAACAGAATGCAATTTTGTAAACATAGGATAAATATGATCAAAGAAGGAGGCATGCCTTCGTTGTTGAGTCCTTCGATAACCTGATTATGTCCTTCTCCAACATCGTCACTCCCTACTCTTCGTAATGATAGAAAATGAAAATCAAATAAATACCAAAGCAATAAATTCCAAATTAATAACATCAAAAACAACAATAGGAGTGGATGGATAGCAAGATATTGATCAGATGGTGATTCCAAAAGGAGATAGCGTGATAGGGAGGTAAGATAAAGGATTCAATGAAGTGACATGGTTTAGGTTAACACAGATAAGGAAGGCTTGGCGATCAAGACTATCGTTCCAATACTAACTATGGTACTAACCACTAGTGGTGCCCACTACACATCTCAACTAAATAGGAACTACCATATAACAAACACAATAACATCAACACACATGGAATGGAACCGATGTATGCATTTTAACAACACAATCACAACATGACATGATAAAGGTAATAGTTAACCACAATTAGATATTTAGATAGAATCTAAATATTTATAATGGTCAATAGAATCCAAACATATACATTAACTCTATAATAACTCCAAACAAGTGTTCTATACGACAATCAAAGCAACATTATAAAACATACCAGTTAAACAAGGAAAACATCATTCAACAACATGTGAATTGATCTTGGTCTAGCGATAAAACATTATTGAAATAAAATAGGATCAAGTCTATTATAACAAACCAATTCATTTGTCAAACAATTAACAAGAAACTATACAAGACATGGGTCAAAAGAGTGAACTACTATCCATACATGATATGATTAAGATTAATGATCAACCACAAGTAAATACTTGGATGTATCCAAATATCTATAATGGTTAACAATAAGTAAAGACTAAACACCAATCATAACAACTATTAGCAAGCATTTCTATAACAAAGAAAAACCAATGCTATCACAAAACTAATTGAAAAATTAAATAATCAGACACATCATACAAGGTATGTGAGTATAGAATCATGAAGAGGACTTATCTAATAACACAAGCATTAAACATATGAATGACCATGAGAAGATACTAAACTAGGACACTCTTTATAATAAAGGAAAGAAATAATATCCAAATGAACTCTAGCAAAAACATTACCACAACATGATTAATAACAAAGCAACAATGTGCACTAAGCATATGAGAAAGACACAACTCAACTATTGAAAGGTAAACTATCCTAATCATGTGATGAGCTAATGTAACATGTGCCGAACACTCATAACACTAACATGAGACAAGTAAAGCATATATGAGAAACACAAGTACAACTATACTGAAGGAAATATGCCCTAGAGGCAATAATAAAGTTATTATTTATTTCCTTATTTCATGATAAATGTTTATTATTCATGCTAGAATTGTATTAACCGTAAATATAATACATGTGTGAATACATAGACAAACAGAGTGTCACTAGTATGCCTCTACTTGACTAGCTCGTTAATCAAAGATGGTTATGTTTCCTAACCATAGACATGTGTTGTCATTTGATTAACGGGATCACATCATTAGGAGAATGATGTGATTGACATGACCCATTCCGTTAGCTTAGCACCCGATCGTTTAGTATGTTGCTATTGCTTTCTTCATGACTTATACATGTTCCTATGACTATGAGATTATGCAACTCCCGTTTGCCGGAGGAACACTTTGTGTGCTACCAAACGTCACAACGTAACTGGGTGATTATAAAGGAGCTCTACAGGTGTCTCCAAAGGTACATGTTGGGTTGGCGTATTTCGAGATTAGGGTTTGTCACTCCGATTGTCGGAGAGGTATCTCTGGGCCCTCTCGGTAATGCACATCACATAAGCCTTGCAAGCATTGCAACTAATGAGTTAGTTGCGCGATGATGTATTACAAAACGAGTAAAGAGACTTGCCGGTAACGAGATTGAACTAGGTATTGAGATACCGATGATCGAATCTCGGGCAAGTAACATACCGATGACAAAGGGAACAACGTATGTTGTTATGCGGTCTGACCGATAAAGATCTTCGTAGAATATGTAGGAGCCAATATGAGCATCTAGGTTCCGCTATTGGTTATTGACCGGAGACGTGTCTCGGTCATGTCTACATTGTTCTCGAACCCATAGGGTCCGCACGCTTAAGGTTTCGATGACAGTTATATTATGAGTTTATGAGTTTTGATGTACCGAAAGAGTTCGGAGTCCCGGATGAGATCGGGGACATGACAAGGAGTCTCGAAATGGTCGAGACGTAAAGATCGATATATTGGACGACTACATTCGGACATCGGAAAGGTTCTGAGTGGTTCGGGTATTTTTCGGAGTACCGGGGAGTTACGGGAATACGGGGGAAGAAGTATATGGGCCTTATTGGGCTTTAGGGGAGAGGGAGAGGCAGGCCGCGCCCCCCCCATTGACTAGTCCGAATTGGACTAGGGGGAGGGGCGGCGCCCCCTCCTTCCTTCTCTTCCCTCTTCCCCTTCCTTGTCTCCTACTCCTATTACATGGAAGGACTCCTAGTTGGACTAGGAAAGGGAGAATCCTACTCCCGGTGGGAGTAGGACTCCCCTAGGGCGCGCCATAGAGAGGGCCGGCCCTCCCCTCCTCCACTCCTTTATATACGGGGGCAGGGGGCACCCCATAGACACACAAGTTGATCTTCGTGATCGTTCTCTTAGCCGTGTGCGGTGCTCCCCTCCACCATACTCCTCGATAATATTGTAGCGGTGCTTAGGCGAAGCCCTGCGACGGTAGAACATCAAGATCGTCACCACGCCGTCGTGCTGACGGAACTCTTCCCCGACACTTTGCTGGATCGGAGTTCGGGGATCTTCATCGAGCTGAACGTGTGCTAGAACTCGGAGGTGCCGTAGTTTCGGTGCTTGATCGGTCGGGCCATGAAGACGTACGACTACATCAACCGCGTTGTTATAACGCTTCCGCTTTCATTCTACGAGGGTACGTGGACAACACTCTCCCCTCTCGTTGCTATGCATCACCATGATCTTGCGTGTGCGTAGGAAATTTTTGAAATTACTACGTTCCCCAACAGTGGCATCCGAGCCTAGGTTTTATGTGTTGATGTTATTTGCACGAGTAGAACACAAGTGAGTTGTGGGCGATATAAGTCATATACTGCTTACCAGCATGTCATACTTTGGTTCGGCGGTATTGTTGGATGAAGCGGCCCGGACCGACATTACGCGCACGCTTACGCGAGACTGGTTCTACCGACGTGCTTTGCACACAGGTGGCTGGCGGGTGTCAGTTTCTCCAACTTTAGTTGAACCGAGTGTGGCTACGCCCGATCCTTGCGAAGGTTAAAACAACACCAACTTGACAAACTATCGTTGTGGTTTTGATGCGTAGGTAAGATTGGTTCTTGCTAAGCCCATAGCAGCCACGTAAAACTTGCAACAACAAAGTAGAGGACGTCTAACTTGTTTTTGCAGGGCATGTTGTGATGTGATATGGTCAGGACATGATGAGATATAAGTTGTTGTATGAGATGATCATGTTTTTATTGAAGCTATCGGCAACTGGCAAAATCCTTATGGTTGTCTCTCTATTGCATAAGATGCAAGCGCCAAATAATTGCTTTACTTTATCGCTATGCGATAGCAATAGTTGCAAGAGCAATTGTTGGTGAGACGACCATGTAACGACACATTGATATAGATCAAGATGATGGAGATCATGGTGTCATGCCGGTGACGATAGAGATCATGACAGTACTTTGGAGATGGAGATCAAAGGCGCAAGATGATCATGGCCATATCATGTCACATATTTTGATTGCATATGATGTTTATATTTTATACATCTTATTTTGCTTAGTTCGATAGTAGCTTTATAAGATGATCTCTCACTAAATTTTAAGGTATAAGTGCTCTCCCTGAGTATGCACCGTTGCGAAAGTTCTCCGTGCTGAGACACCACGTGATGATCGGGTGTGATAGGCTCTACGTTCAAATACAACGGGTGCAAAACAGTTGCACACGTAGAATACTCAGGTTAAACTTGACGAGCCTAGCATATACAGATATGGCCTCGGCACACTGGAGAATGAAAGGTCGAGCGTGAATCATATAGTAGATATGATCAACATAGTGATGTTCACCATTGAAAAATACTCCATCTCACATGATGATCGGACATGGTTTAGTTGATTTGGATCACGTGATCACTTAGATGATTAGAGGGATGTCTATCTAAGTGGGAGTTCTTAAGTAATATGATTAATTGAACTTAAATTTATCATGAACTTATTCCTGGTAGTATTTTGCAAATCATGTTGTAGATCAATAGCTCGCGTTGTTGCTTCCCTGTGTTTATTTTGATATGTTCCTAGAGAAAACTAAGTTGAAAGATGTTAGTAGCAATGATGCGGATTGGATCCGTGATCTGAGGTTTATCCTCATTGCTGCACAGAAGAATTATGTCCTTGATGCACCGCTAGGTGACAGACCTATTGCAGGAGCAGATGCAGACGTTATGAACGTTTGGCTAGCTCAATATGATGACTACTTGATAGTTTAGTGCACCATGCTTAACGGCTTAGAATCGCGACTTCAAAGACATTTTTAACGTCATGGACCATATGAGATGTTCCAGGAGTTGAAGTTAATATTTCAAGCAAATACCCGAGTTGAGAGATATGAAGTCTCCAACAAGTTCTATAACTAAAAGATGGAGGAGAATCGCTCAACTAGTGAGCATGTGCTCAGATTGTCTGGGTACTACAATCGCTTGAATCAAGTGGGACTTAATCTTCCAGATAAAATAGTGATTGACAGAATTCTCTAGTCACCATCACCAAGTTAGTAGAACTTCATGATGAACTATAATATGCAAGGGATAACGGAAACGATTCCCAAGCTATTCGTGATGCTAAAATCGACGAAGGTAGAAATCAAGAAAAACATCAAGTGTTGATGGTACACAAGACCACTAGTTTCAAGAAAAGGGCAAAAGGAAAAAAGGGGAACTTCAAGAAGAACATCAAGCAAGTTGTTGTTCAAGTGAAGAAGCCCAAGTCTAGTCTTAAGCCTGAGACTAAGTGCTTCTACTGCAAAGGGACTGGTCACTGGAAGCGGAACTACCCAAGTATTTGGCGGATAAGAAAGGATGGCAAAGTAAACAAAGGTATATTTGATATACATGTTATTGATGTGTACTTTACTAGTGTTTATAGCAATCCCTCAGTATTTGGTACTAGTTCAGTTGCTAAGATTAGTAACTTGAATCGGGAGTTGCAGAATGAACATAGACTAGTTAAGGGTAAGGTGACGATGTGTGTTTGAAGTAGTTCCAAAATTGATATGATCATCATCGCATACTCCCTATACTTTCGGGATTAGTGTTGAACCTAAATAAGTGTTATTTGGTGTTTGCGTTGAGCATAAATATGATTTGATCATGTTTACTGCAATACGGTTATTCATTTAAGTAAGAGAATAAATTGTTGTTCTGTTTACATGAATAAAACCTTATATGGTTACACACCCAATGAAAATGGTTCGTTGGATCTCGATCATAGTGATACACATATTCATAATATTGAAACCAAAAGATGCAAAGTTAATAATGATAGTGCAACTTTTTTGTGGCACTGCCGTTTAGGTCATATTGGTGTAAAGCGCATGAAGAAACTCCATGCTGATGGGTTTTTGGAATCACTTGATTATGAATCACTTGATGCTTGTGAACCATGCCTCATGGGCAAGATGACTAAAACGCCGTTCTCCAGAACAATGGAGCGAGCAACTGACTTATTGGAAATAAAACATACTAATGTATGCGATCCGATGAGTGTTGAGGCTCGTGGCGGGTATCGTTATTTTCTGACCTTCATAGATGATTTAAGTAGATATGGGTATATCTACTTGATGAAACATAAGTCTGAAACATTTGAACAGTTCAAAGAATTTCAGAGTGAAGTGGAAAATCATCATGACAAGAAGATAAGGTTTCCACGATCTGATCGCGGAGACGAATATTTGAGTTACGAGTTTGGTCTTCAATTAAAACAATGTGGAATAGTTTCACAAATTCATGCCACCTGGAACACCACAGCATAATGGTGTGTCCGAACGCCATAACCGTACTTTATTGGATATAGTGCAATCTATGATGCTTCTTACCGATTTACCACTATAGTTTTGGGGTTATGCATTGGAGACAGCTGCATTCACGTTAAAAAGGGCACCATCTAAATCCGTTGAGACGGCACCGTATGAACTATGGTTTGGCAAGAAACCAAAGTTGTCATTTCTTAAAGTTTGGGGTTGCGATGCTTATATGAAAAAGTTTCATCCTGATAAGCTCAAACCCAAATCGGAGAAGTGCGTCTTCATAGGATACCCAAAAGAAAATGTTGGGTATACCTTCTATCACAGATCCGAAGGCAAGATATTCGTTGCTGAGAATGGATCCTTTCCAGAGATGGAGTTTCTCTCGAAAGAAGTGAGTGAGAGGAAAGTAGAACTTGATGAGGTAACTGTACCTGCTCCCTTATTGGAAAGTAGTTCATCACAGAAACTGGTTCCTGTGACACCTACACCAATTAGTGAGGAAGCTAATGATATTGATCATGAAACTTCAGATCAAGTTACTACTGAACCTCGTAGGTCAACCAGAGTAAGATCCGCACCAGTGTGGTATGGTAATCCTGTTCTGGAGGTCATGTTACTTGACCATGACGAATCTACGAACTATGAGAAAGCGATGATGAGCCCAGATTCCGCAAAATGGCTTGAGGCCATGAAATCTGAGATGGGATCCATGTATGAGAACAAAGTATGGACTTTGGTTGACTTGCCCGATGAGCGGCAAGCCATTGAGATTAAATGGATCTTCAAGAGGAAGACGGACGCTGATAGTAGTGTTACTATCTACAAAGCTAGATTTGTCCAAAAGGTTTTTGACAAAGTTCAAGGTGTTGACTACGATGAGATTTTCTCACTCGTATCGATGCTTAAAGTCTGTCTGAATCATGTTAGCAATTGCCGCATTTTATGAAATCTGGCAAATGGATAACAAAACTGCAATCCTTAATGGATTTCTTAAAGAAGAGTTGTATATGATGCAACCAGAAGGTTTTGTCAATCCTAAAGGTGTTAACAAAATGTGCAAGCTCCAGCGATCCATCTATGGACTAGTACAAGCATCTCGGAGTTGGAATATACGCTTTGATGAGTTGATCAAAGCATATAGTTTTATACAGACTTGTGGTGAAGCCTGTATTTACAAGAAAGTGAGTGGGAGCACTACAGCATTTCTGATAAGTATATGTGAGTGACATATTGTTGATCGGAAATAATGTAGAATTATTCTGTAAAGCATAAAGAAGTGTTTGAAAGGAGTTTTTCAAAGAAAGACCTCGGTGAAGCTGCTTACATATTGAGCATCAAGATCTATAGAGATAGATCAAGATGCTTGATAAGTTTTTTTCAATGAGTACATACCTTGACAAGATTTTGTAGTTCAAAATGGAACAGTCAAAGAAAGAGTTCTTGCCTGTGTTACAAGGTGTGAAATTGAGTAAGACTCAAAACCCGACCACGGCAGAAGATAGAAAGAGAATGAAAGTCATTCCCTATGCCTCAGCCATAGGTTCTATAAAGTATGCCATGCTATGTACCAGATCTATTGTATACCCTACATTGTTTTTGGCAAGGGAGTACAATAGTGATCTAGGAGTAGATCACTGGACATCGGTCAAAATTATCCTTAGTGGAACAAGGATATGTTTCTCGATTATGGAGGTGACAAAAGGTTCGTCGTAAAAGGATTATGTCGATACAAGTTTTTGGCATTAATCCGGATGACTCTAAGTCTTCATCTGGATACATATTGAAAGTGGGAGAAATTACCTAAAGTAGCCCTGTGCAGAGCATTGTAGACATAGAAATTTGCAAAATACATACGGATCTGAATTTTGGCAGACTCGTTGACTAAGCTTCTCTCACAAGCAAAACATGATCACACCTTAGTACTCTTTGGGTGTTAATCACATATAGATGTGAACTAGATTACTGACTCTAGTAAACCCTTTGAGTGTTGGTCACATGACGATGTGAACTATGGGTGTTAATCACATAATGATGTGAACTATTGGTGTTAAATCACATGGCAATGTGAACTAGATTATTGACTCTAGTGCAAGTGGGAGACTGAAGGAAATATGCCCTAGTGGCAATAATAAAGTTATTATTTATTTCCTTATTTCATGATAAATGTTTATTATTCATGCTAGAATTGTATTAACCGGAAACATAATACATGTGTGAATACATAGACAAACAAAGTGTCACTAGTATGCCTCTACTTGACTAGCTCGTTAATCAAAGATGGTTATGTTTCCTAACCATAGACATGTGTTGTCATTTGATTAACGAGATCACATCATTAGGAGAATGATGTGATTGACATGACCCATTCCATTAGCTTAGCACCCGATCGTTTAGTATGTTGCTATTGCTTTCTTCATGACTTATACATGTTCCTATGACTATAAGATTATGCAACTCCCGTTTGCCGGAGGAACACTTTGTGTGCTACCAAACGTCACAACGTAACTGGGTGATTATAAAGGAGCTCTACAGGTGTCTCCAAAGGTACATGTTAGATTGGCATATTTCGAGATTAGGATTTGTCACTCCAATTGTCGAAGAGGTATCTCTGGGCCCTCTCGGTAATGCACATCACATAAGCCTTGCAAGCATTGCAACTAATGAGTTAGTTGCGAGATGATGTATTACGAAACCAGTAAAGAGACTTGCCGATAACGAGATTGAACTAGGTATTGAGATACCGACGATCGAATCTCGGGCAAGTAACATACCGATGACAAAGGGAACAACGTATGTTGTTATGCGGTCTGACCGATAAAGATCTTCGTAGAATATGTAGGAGCCAATATGAGCATCCAGGTTCCGCTATTGGTTATTGACCAGAGACGTGTCTCGGTCATGTCTACATTGTTCTCGAACCCGTAGGGTCCGCACGCTTAAGGTTTCGATGACAGTTATATTATGAGTTTATGGGTTTTGATGTACCGAAGGAGTTCGGAGTCCCGGATGAGATCGGGGACATGACGAGGAGTCTCGAAATGGTCGAGACGTAAAGATCGATATATTGGACGACTACATTCGGACATCGGAAAGGTTCTGAGTGGTTCGGGTATTTTTCGGAGTACCGGGGAGTTACGGGAATACGGGGGAAGAAGTATATGGGCCTTATTGGGCTTTAGGGGAGAGGGAGAGGTAGGCCGCGCCCCCCCCCCATTGACTAGTCCGAATTGGACTAGGGGGAGGGGCGGCGCCCCCTCCTTCCTTCTCTTCCCTCTTCCCCTTCCTTGTCTCCTACTCCTATTACATGGAAGGACTCCTAGTTGGACTAGGAAAGGGAGAATCCTACTCCCGGTGGGAGTAGGACTCCCCTAGGGCGCGCCATAGAGAGGGCCGGCCCTCCCCTCCTCCACTCCTTTATATATGGGGGCAGGGGGCACCCCATAGACACACAAGTTGATCTTCGTGATCGTTCTCTTAGCCGTGTGCGGTGCCCCCCTCCACCATACTCCTCGATAATATTGTAGCGGTGCTTAGGCGAAGCCCTGCGACGGTAGAACATCAAGATCGTCACCACGCCGTCGTGCTGACGGAACTCTTCCCCGACACTTTGCTGGATCGGAGTCCGGCGATCGTCATCGAGCTGAACATGTGCTAGAACTCGGAGGTGCCGTAGTTTCGGTGCTTGATCGGTCGGGCCATGAAGACGTACGACTACATCAACCGCGTTGTTATAACGCCTCCGCTTTCAGTCTACGAGGGTACGTGGACAGCACTCTCCCCTCTCGTTGCTATGCATCACCATGATCTTGCGTGTGCGTAGGAAATTTTTGAAATTACTACGTTCCCCAACATATACCACATGGAATATAATAACACATGAAAGATGACTAGCATGACTTGATGTCTAGAATTTCGCATACCACAAATGCAACAGTAAGATAGACCAGATATGATGCTAAGCATGGATGATCATCACATGAGATACCAAAATATGATACTAATATATAGAATACAACCCACATCAATGGGATAGCTTAGTTGATATCAACTACCATGAATATCCAGAATGGCAAGAGCACACATACTAGTTATGTCATATAAGCATATGGTCATAACATACCGCATTTAGGCAAGTAAATAACTAGATCATGGCATCTACCAATTCAACATGTGTTATACTCGCATGAGTAAGAAAGTGGCATGTATCTATATTTAGCTCATCCAACACTAGCAAGTACCTAAAGTACACAACTAAGCATGATCTAATACATGAATACATACTCTCTCTCTCTCTCTCTCTGCCATCTAGTTAAACAATCACAATATCATGGCACGATATTGAAGCAAGAATCCTACTTAATTAAAATATATGAGATCATAAACTACTAACATGTACTTCTACCAAGCAAATATTAACCATATGATTGGTCATACAATATAAAGTAGAAATGATATAACACATACAATCAAAACATGAGTAGGACTTTGAGCAAGTGCTAACATGGCATGGTAATAAACTAAGGTAAATGGACACACATGATAGTTACCAAGATGAAATAAACTAAATTCTATTTTGCAAGAATAAATTATATATAGCAATACAAAACTAAATGATTTCATGAGCAACTATCCATGCAATCTTGTATAACACACATGTATAAAATAAAAGGAACAACTAGCCAATAATATTCTATGCTATGAACTACAATGTACTCATATCCAAACAATAAGGCATGTCATTCGCCATCTACAATAAAGAATATTATGCAACAGCACGTACTAAAAAAATATAAACATCTTTCGTAGACATGGCATATTTGCAAACAAAACAAACGTGCGGCATGGACGAAAATGAATATATAATCAATATCTAACATATATTCATTCTAAAAAAATAAAATAATCAAGACATTAGGTATTGCATAATCACACAGAGGTTACAGTAATTCTACATAAACCTACGCATGGTAATAGTTTGCAAAAACATGTACATATGCATATCATAACTATATACCACAAGAGAGAAAAATATCAACATGAAATAACACGTTGAACAATTTTTTGAATAACTATAATCGGTGAAAGAAATAAATCTAACAAGTCCTACGTCGCACTAAAATTATAAGACAAATAACATACACTCGTAGGCATATCACGAACATAATAAAATAACATACTAACAAGAAAAGTTGACCGATCAAATACTCCACATGGTAGTAATACATAAGAACTAATACAAAGGTGTATCTCACTACTACATGATGCACGGAATTATCTACACAAAATCATATAGAACTATATTAAAAACTAGTGTTACACTTAACAAGAACGACTAGATAAAACCTAAACCAAAATCAATTGACCCAACAAGCAAGATTATTCTACCAACGGGCTTCTATGGCCATAGAGAATATTTCCTCTATTAGGAAGGAAGTCATACGATGAATAAAAACTGAAGAAATATGTGGATGCCGTTGGATGGACTCCGATTCATGGACATGGCGTGGTTGACGCGGCCAACAAGAGAAATAGGTCGAACTAGGATGTCAAGGAGATAGATTGAACATGGTTTAGTGCATGTGCAAAAGTAGTTGGACAGAAACTCACCGAGCGTGATGAATCGATCCAACGAACTCGATGAACAGTGTAGACGAACATGCTGAATTCTTTGCATGTAGTTGACGGAACGCGTTCTTTCTTCTCTGAATGGATTCGTGGTGTGGAGATGAACCATAGGGCGCAAGGGTGCTAATGGAGATGGTCTACGTCACCGGGAACGAGCACCGGCGTCCATGGAGCACCATTCGGAGAGAGAGGTGGAGGCGCACCTATATGTACTAGTCGGTCTGGAAACGATGGGGAGTTGAAGGGAATTAGAGAGGAGGTTTCTTCATGGCTGTACGTTTCCTTCTGTAGTGGTGTGCGTGTAAGTGAGTGGAGGAGGAGGAGACGAAGCAGTTGAGACTGGCGCTTGGAAGATGGCAAGTGGAGAGAGATAAGGCAAGGGAAAAGTCAAGAAGAGGGAATTAAGGAGGAGGGCAGGAGGCAAAACGCTTGGTTGTTGGTCGTTTCTCTTCATGTATGTTTTCTCACATGTAGGTACAAAGAAGAGAGAGAGGAGACGCTCGCTCACTGGGAGAGATGGGCTGGCCCATGAGCTGGAACAGGAGGAGAAAAATGGAGAGAGACAGAGGTCAGCTGCGGCCCATCATATAGAATTAAAACAAATGGGCTTTCCCATTCGGGTGAGACAAAACAAATGAATTTAAGAAAGAGAAAGAAAAACAGATTGGCTAGGCCATTCAGTTTTGATGGAAAAGTAACGTAGGTTGCATGCCTAGGGAAGAGAGAAAGATGTCGGATCAAGGGAATTTGGCCTAGATTTTGAAAGAAAAAAATGATTTTCCTCTTTAGGAAAATCTAGAGAAGGAAAAGAAACTCGAACAAATATCAAAAGCACCGAAGAATATTCAAAGGTGCATATTATAATATGCCCAAGACAAGAAAATAATATCCGAGTAAAAGAAATGAACTAAACACAAATTTTAATTTAGGTTCACATTAGTTAAAATTAAATCCATTAAATTATAAAATTCCAATTTAAGCTTGGTTAACAAATAAAACAAATGAAATTTTCTCGCCCTGATTTTTGGAAAACTTTTTCTTTAAAAAAACAAACATTCCGAGAATTGGGATGTTACAGCCAAACAATACGCCGCAACCTGACCTAGGCTTAATAGAGAGGTCAAGCACGCCGGACTAAACCTATGCCCCCAGGGGTCTTGGGCCATCGCCTTGGGAACTCCTGCATGTTGCGTGGGCGGCCGGTGAGCAGACCTAGCTACCTCCTTAAAAAGGCAAGAGCTTACCAGTCCAACCCGACGCGCGCCGCTCAGTTGCTGACGTCTATTAAGCTTCGGCTAATGCATACGATGCAGAACGCCCATACATTGCCCACGTGATGGTTAGTGCTATCAGGCCAGCGGCCCCTTGGATCAAATAACCAAATCGTAGTGGATTAGGAACGTGCGTTAACAAGCAGAGACTCACGAAAGATGTGACCCCGTCGCCCCATCTCAAGGACTTGCGGCAAGGGCTAAGAATGCCCGACCACGCCTCGTAAGAATCTCGCGGGCATCTTTCAGGTCAACCCGACTCCACATCACTCGCAAATAAGCTCGCGCGGGTACCCCTCAGGGCCGACCCGTCTTTAGTAACATGATTCAGTGTAAAGTCATAGTAACCATAGTAACTGTGTGTCTAACACCAAGGGGAAAACCCGAGAAATCACCCCCGGTGAATTCCACTCGATGTTATCATCAAGGTGAACGTAAGAGGATCCACACTCGAGGTTCACACTTGAGGGGTTGCACGACAGAGCCGTAACGGAAGTGGTTAAGGAGGAAATCACCCTCGATGATCTCGACCGTATAGCTACAATACACAGATCTCATCAGGAGTGATGTAAGAGGTTCCACCCTCGGCACTCGATGGTAACTCTGCAGAGTCGTACAACTAGGGGGGATGATGTGCGGTGTCGGGGCCTGGACGTCGATCACGTTGATCGAGTCATTGAACATAAAGCGAGGCAACTGGGACAAGGTGGGGTCACTGATGGATTAACCAATCTATACTAAGCAGATTAGGATAAGCAGGTAAGGTATGAAAGCAGGTAACAAAAACAAGCTATGCATCAGAGTAGGATCATACATAAAGTAGTAGCAGTTCTAATGCAGGCATGAGAGGGAAAGAAATGGGCGATATCGGAATGTTCAAGGGGGGTTTGCTTGCCTGGAAGCTCTGCTGAAAAAGAAGAAGTGTCGTCGACATAGTCGATCACAGGGGCGCATCGGTCTTGGGGTCTATCAGAGAGAAGAGGGGGAAGAAATAGTAAATACAGAGCAAACAAATGCAACAGAAAGCACAACATGGCAGTAAGCTACGCTAGAAGTGCTCTAACGCAGTACTACACATTGCAGACGAAGAGGGAAAACATCCGGAGGGGTTTTCCCGGCGTCTGGCTTTTTCCGGATAGACAAAAGAGAAGGGACAGTTCCATGTTTAGCATGCCAGGAGCATATCCAAAACAATAAGGTGCGCATCAAAGGCACCTCCTCGCGCATTCCACCTCGTCAATTTTACTGTGCTAGCGAGAGAGAAAAAAGTAAAAAAGCGTAGGACGTCGGTGCCTTCTTTTCTTTCTCTCTTTGTACACGCAACCTCCCCTTTCCTCCCTTCCCTAGGCTGCCGCCGCCACTGCCCCAGCTCCTCCGCCGCCCGGCACCACAGTACGCCGCCTCTATCCCCGCCCCGAGCTCCGCCGCCTCCACCACCGGCTCCTCGCTGTAGTGCCAGCACCGGCCCGAACACCAGCTTCCTCACCCCTCCCTTTCTTCCCCGAGTACGGCAGCGGAAGGAGGGCCGCGACGCCGCTCCCGAGCACGGTGGGACCACTTTCGTTTGATCTGTCGATTTGCCAGACTCAGGTCGACATTGCGGCCGCTGTCCAAGGTGAGGAAGAGGAGTGCGGCGGCGGGCTCTTCGAGTCCGGGCCCTTGCTGCTCGTCTTCCTGCTCATCATCCAGGGCGGCGGCATGGACCTCTCCTGCTACGGTGAGAGGCTGCTCAGCTCTGCGCGCTTCGCGCGCTCCCTCGACCTCCCCCCTCCCCGGCCCCAACCCCTTCCTGCTCGAGGTATCGCGTTGCTCCCTCCCTCCCTGCCATCCACCCTTCGTCCTGTGTTGCATCCAGCCATCCAGTGATATTGATTGGTTGCTTTTCATTGTGCCATGCGCCTGTAGGTTCCAGTTTGAGCTCCTGATGCGGCAGCCGCTGGATTTGATAAAAGGGCCTGCAAGCTGCAGAAATTTGGGATAAAAAATACATGATGAGCCTATTAAACATGGTTTCTGTTTCACCTGGATCCTACTTAGTACAATATCCAACAATTTAGGCAATCGGACACTGATTTCAAGCCATGGTTCATCATGTTGCATATATTTGTACCGAATATTCACTCAGTTTTTTGTTAAATAAGCTACCTTTGTAGCTTCCATCATTTGGAAGATAAGTTTTTTTAGTTTAATAAATATAAGTTACTTCTGTCAGTTGTAATGGAATATTCATGTTTTGGACTTTGGCCATAATTTGTAGAAGGAAATGGATACTGCTGTCATTCAGAAGGACTTGGGCCTTCCAGTTGGAGAAGCAATATTCGGGAAAACAGTATGCTTTTCGTGTATAAGTTACTTTTATCTACTTTCCACAAGAAAGATCCCATTTGAATAGAAACTTGTATTTACTGTGCTAGATACTGTTACTTTTATCTACTTTCCACGAGAAAAATCCCATTTGAGTAGAAACTTGTATTTACTATGCTAGATACTTATCCTGGGGTTCGGAGCCATTGGCATGGAAATTGCCAAGAGACTAAGACCATTTGGAGTGAAAATTCTTGCTACAAAAAGAAACTGGTCATCAAATACAGTGTCTTGTGGTAAGCTGCAGTAGTTGCAGTATCATTCCCTTATTAGATGTTGTGTTATCTTCCTCTCTCAAAATATTGCTATTGCAGATCTTGATGGGCTGGTTGACAAGAAAGGTGGTCCAGAAGATATGTACGAACTCGTTCAAGAAGCTGACATAGTTATAACTTGCATGACGTTAAACAATGAATCAGTTAATTCTTCTCTTTGTTCATTTATTTAATAAAAATTCTGCCAGTAATATCTCTATTTGACTTCAGTTAGGCGGTTACTAAGCTATAAATATTTATAGGTTGGGATTGTGGATCACAAGTTCCTGTCAGCTTTGAAAAGGGTACATGTATTTTTCTCCAATATACTTGTCTGCATCGTAGGAGATTTACATCTTCTCATTTCTCAAATCTTCTTCTGAGATTTATTTATTTTACGGAATAAATAAGCCATCATTCTTGATTTATCCTGTAAGAAGAAAATTTGTATATGAGGAAACATTAATCTTAGAATAGTGTTGGAGGATCAGATTGTGCTGGTGTATTCATTGGAATAACCATCAGAAAATGCCAAAGTGATCCCAGGAGCATATGTCCTTGTTTTCAAACAAGCGTGCTGCTCCAAGTTTTCAAAAGGAGAAGATATCAAGAATATTCATAGACGTACATGGAATGATACTGTATGTACAGCTCTTTTGGTAAAGTCTATAAAGAAATGCATACATATAGCCTCGTGTGTTCCCCGCAAAAAAAAGCATCGTGTGTTCCCCGTAAAAAGGGTGCCGTGTGTGTGCACCACTGCAGATCAAGGTTTTTTCCGAGTGGTAACCGACCAGAGCTTTCGCTGACCCCCAAGAAACAGTGTAACGGTTCGACTTTTTTGAAAAAAAAAATGAATTCAAATGCTAAGACTGTCAAATAGGCTCTGTATGCATATGTTATCACAACTCACTGCCTCCTGTGGTGGTGAGGTCCATAACTTACACCCTTGGAGGTCTTGGGGATTCCCCTATTGTCCCATCAATGTTTGCAGCTTCTTCAGCTGTAAATGGTGCATAGCAAAATAGTGCAGCAGCGAGGGTTAAAACCCACACCCCACACGGAAAAAAGGCATGTGCGAGGTGACCAGTGGAATACGTGAGAGTATGTGTGTGTGCCAGGTTAAAATTACATATTGTGACGCAAAAAAAAATCAAGAATTTGTTTGAATACGTTCAGACGGAATAATTCTGAGATTTCCGAGATTTATCGCAATTCGGTTCTTCCGGCCCATTCCAAAAAAGAAAACCGGTATCGGAAAAAAAACTTGCTGCAGAAACACATGTGACAGGCATAACCGACCCCAATCGGCACAAATTATGGGATGTTTTAACTATTTAAATTAGGAAGATATCTTGTAACCTGGCCCTTACGCCAGCAGAAATAAGATATCCTGTTTTTTATTGTTTGGCTCTATGTAAAGAAGATCCTCTTAGAATATATATTAATGAAACAAGAAATAATCAGCCTTATCTTCGAGCCTGTCCTCCACTATCAACCTAGCCGTACCGGGCTGGCGGTATTATCCATCATGAACTAAGGTTCGTGGCATAGAGTTGATATTTTAGTATTTCTCTCCTTGCACACACATAAATGGACATATTTCATGACAAAAACTTACAGAGTGCATATATTATTTTGCAATCTACATATAGGATCTGTTTTTGATTTTTGGAAAACTGTGAAGTATGCACCTGACAGCAGAACTCCCATTCTCAATAACTGCCATGTTCTTGTAGGGATCATATCTCATCAATATTGCCAGAGGGCGCCTACGGGACTATACGGCTGTGTTTAATCACCTTGAGTCAGGTCATTTAGGTGGTTTAGGCATTGATGTTGCTTGGACGGAGCCATTCGATCCAGAGGATCCAATTCTAAAATCCCCAAATGTTATTATAACACCACATGTTGCAGGAATCACAGAGTTGGTTTGCACTTGTTTCTTTGCAATACACAGAGTTGGTTCTCATTTACCAATCATGTAGTTGTCGCTAGTAGTTATATCTTGACAACTCCTATAGTGACATTATACTATTTGTGTTAAAAGAACTAGATTCAGAAGCGCCACATTTATTTATTTATTTTTGAGCCAACTGTGACGTTTTAATATCATTAGGTAGCATCAATTACATTAGCCTCTATAATACGTCTGGTGGATCATCTTTCCAAACAAAACTAGCACTAGAATCATATGATTTATGAGCTACCTCATTGGCTTCATGAGCACACTGTTTAAACATCACAGTGCCAATTTGGATGATCAGCTTTCCTGGCCACAGGCCTGGTATGAAAAGGCAGTATTCTGTTGGAAGAACTTTTTTTTCTCATGACTAAAAGCATCAGTAAACAAGAACATATATGCTTAAACAAAATGGTTTATTCTTTATTGATATTAGCCACTTAGCAACCTCCTCTTTCTCTTTGCGCATAAACTCATGATTTTCCTTGTGGATTGTTGCTTCCTTTTTCGATATCCTAGAATTACTTTGAACTGAAGGACACCTCATTCAACCCCTGCTTAGATAGGCGTGTCATGTGCATTATCATTTCATTCTTAATAAAGGAAGTCACCACCATCATCATTAACTGTGTGTATTATCATTGAAATCTTCGACGCAAAAGAATTAAAGCTGGCTGACTTGTGTGACCATTTACCATTTCCTCTCGTACTGAATTTTGCTCTGCCTTTGTGTGCAGGTTGTTGGTGATGTTGCCCTCAAGCTTCACGCGGGGGAGCCATTCACCGAAATAGAATTTGTGAACTAGGCAAACTGAGTAGATGGCGGCATTGTTGATTTAATTTAAGACGTATAACTAGACCCAGAATCCACCCTTCGTCCTGTCTTACATCCAGCCATCCAGTGATATTGATTGGTTGCTTTTCATTGTGCCATGCGCCTATAGGTTCCAGTTTGAAGCGGACACCGTCGTCGTCCCTTAGATTCCCTCCTCCCGCAGATCGACTCCAGTTGCGTCGACTCCCGCTACCGCCGGGGTATACTCCGCCAAGATCGCGCCACCACCGCTGCCGCCACTGGTATTTCCCTGCTCCTCTCTCCTTGCGCTAAACTGTACAAAATATATTATTTTCGTGGGCAAACTTATAGAAGTAGGATGGTCCTTTTTACCTTGGAGACATTGTCTTGTAGTTGAGGTTGGAGATGCAGAGCTTGGTGCAGCATATGGATAAGGCACGCCCAGTTTTACTTGTAGGTGTTGTTGATTTTATCATGCACTTCCATACAAAGATTAGAAGTAGAAGGTGTTCTGCTTACATTTTCCATGCAAAAAAAATTGACATTTTCATAGCATTACTGAATACAATTGTATTTGCATGACATTTATACACATTACTGAATGTACATCGCTGAAATTGAGCTCTTATGTACTCAGTGTCAGACACAAAGTTCAAGTATCAGTTCATATAAGGAATAGGCATCCTAACTTTGTAAAAGTAGATATGATAAACATAGGAACTTACTTCTGGTACTAATCCTTTGATGCTTTTCTTTTTATTGCCACCAGTATAAGATTAAGCTGGACAGCAAAATCTTGGATAGTATGTAACACCCTTTCTGCATATTCAGAATCTGTATGCAAACACACTCAATTTGATCTAACTTTTGTTGATAGGCATAAACCACTACACAACATTATATGCTAGGAACGACGGGATGCACGTCAGAAAACTTGTCATGAATGATGCTTCAACGGATGCTGCAGTCATCTCATCTCCGTCAGTCATGATGAAAAAACATATGATAATCCCCATAATCCAGTGTCAATATTACTGATTTCTCCATGTGCTATGCAGCTTACAGGCATGGAAAGAGAATAGGAAAAACGATATACTTGCAGCTTCAGGTTTTCTCTAAACTTTTGTTTGCTATCTTATTTAATCACATGTTCAATTGATAATACACAAATATTTGTCTACTTTCAGGCAGCATTGAGTTTGCTGCACATAGTTAGTTCCCTAGGGAATGTTCAGTCTGGTGAAACATGTTAAGAAGAAGTATGGAAATCCGCCCGTGTTCATTACTAAGAATGGTAAGTCGCTGAAGATTGTATAGTTCCCTGCCGATAAGATTTTTGCCCTTAAATAAATTGTCAGTGATAATTAACTACTTATATATGGCAGGCATGATAGGTTGAAATATGTCTTCAAGATGATAAGAGGATACAGTACCACAACGAATACATGTTAGATGCTATAAGGTGATTTCATTTCTCTGTGCATATGCTAGAACTGAACCACCAACACTGAGCATCATCAATGTGTGCCACTGTAATCGCTGACCAGATTGGTACTTAAGTGCTCGATATGCAGCCTGAACTACTGCAGGTACTTTGTGTGGTTCTAACTATCCATGTTTATATTTAAATGTCAATAAGATCAGTATGGATGTGGAGCCATGGTTCTGCTCACTAGCGACAATGTGTATTCTTGCAGTTAGAATGGAGTTGTTTTAAATACTAGACTATCTACAGGACTGAGCGCTACAGGTGCAGAGGATAGTTCTTTCGATTAATTGTCGTGTTGAGGCAAGTGCACGGCGGACCTTTTCTCCGTATACTTGACTGTGTTGTTGACGCAGGTACACACCCTCCTCTCTTCTTCCTGATATTTTCCTTCCCCTTTCTTCCAGTGCCCTACTTCTAGACCATCTCATCTATGTAATCATGAAATTTCATTTTTCTAAAATTTAATTCAGGTCTATGAAAATAAGTTGAGTAGTCTGACTAGAGGATGACAGAGGACGTCCAGATTTTGATCCAGCAGCCTTGCCCCCTTTCGTCCGGCGTGCCGCCTGCAGGAGGTTACGTTCTAGATCTTCAGAATTTTTAGGTACTCACTCTCCCTTGATGCTCTTTGATCGAACCTACTTTGCAGGAAAGCGTGCCAGTAGCAAGAAGTTTTAGCAAGTCTGTTATTGAAAGTGCTGTAGGCACTGATGTGATCCGAGGTGACCAACCTGAGCAGCAGTTTAGTGAAGGTATACTCAGACCCGAGGATCCTAGAAAATTATAAATTATAGTTGTTTGCATAGCCAGATCATTGATGGGTGCATATTATTGTGCACACAAGCAAACTTAGTTGAGTAGTTCATTGATTAATTTGGACTAACTGAATGTGATCTTCCCAATCTAATATGTGTACTTCTAGCTCTAAGGACTAGCAAGAGTTAAATATTGCAGGTTGTAAATGATGGAACTCATATAACTAAATGTGAAGGAAGTACCGAGAGTTGCTAATTTCGTATTTTTGGTTTGTACAACTCAGGTGTTTGATACAGTTCTCCTAAAAAGGGAGAAGTGTCTGAGGTGATTTTTTCTTTGCATGATATTACAGTGTCCTCCCGTATTTTCTGTTTTTTGTAGGCATGTTAAAATGTTGTTGTTCCTTTTGACCACACTAATGTGTCTGTCCACTCACCAGTCACCGAGCCTAACTATTTTCTATTTATTTTTTTGTAGGAAATCTACTTGCTCTTTCAAGCTATGAATATTTTAGATCAGTATATTTTAAGGTTGTAAAGACTGATGTGTCGGCTAAAGCTTAAAGATCATAAATTCATTGTTTATCCTACCAAGTCTATTTCTCATTGAAGATTATTCTAGAAACTATATTATAAGCCCATTGCTACTTTTTACATGTAACTTATGGTATATCCTCATAATGTCAAGACTATAAAACAAGTGTCTTCGTCCTGCTCATACATCTTTTCATTATGATCTGCGTTAACCTCTCCCATTGCCTTGAGGTGCAAAGTGAATATGTTGATATTGATGTCATTTTATTCTTGACTAGATAAGGTCTAACCTTACTCTTGAATTTTCTTGGGGAAGTGTTCCAACCCAATGATGTGTGCACCCAATCATACAATAATGACCAATTGGCTGTAAACTTGTAGCAACCTGATAAGCTTTGTCCCATCGATTAGCAGGATCGGTGTTTCTCTTAGACATGTAAAAAAAGGTTACATGAGTTGAGATTAGGGATCAAACAAGACAGAAAAATGTGCTGAGTCAAGATAGGGCCGCATAGGAACGCCTCAAGAGGCCCGCCATTGGCGGGCCCCAACCACTAGTGATAGATGAAAGGACCGCGTATTTGGATTTTTCTCGTCGTTCTGAGCAACTTTCATGTATAAAACTTTTTCATCCGAGCTACGGATTATTTTATATTAATTTTCGAAGTTTAAACAATATTCTGTAATTTCTGGAATTATATTCTAATTCGAAAATAAACTGAAAATGCTAAGTGCACACAGAGAAGTGTACCCAGCAGTGGCTACAGAGGACGACAGGTGGGGCCACGTTGACTACCTAGTTAGCAGTCAACAGTGGACTGTTGACTGGTCCACTGACCAGGGGGGACCCACCTGTCATTGACTCCACTATTAGCAGTGTCTTTAATTTTTTTTAGAAAACTTAGTTAGCATGTGGGGCCCATCTGTAAGTGTCACCTTTTAGTAAAACTAACCTAACCTTTTAATTAGTGATGGGGGCCCATTTGTTTGTGTGTGTGTGTGGGGGGGGGGGGGGGGGGTTAGCGCCTAATCAAGGCGAGGCCGGCCGGCTGGCGCAGCCGCGAGCGGGGGGAAGGCGAAGCCGACGAGGAGGGGTGGTTGGGGCGTGGCTGCCGGCCCTAGCGGCGGAGGCAGCGGCGGCGGTCCGGCCGGGGCGGGTGCGAGGGAGTAGCCGCGCGGGCACGGGTGGCTGAGCAGCAGCAGGCGCGAGCAGGCGCATGGCCAAGGGCGCGCGCCGGAGCTCGGGTGAGCTGCGGTAGCGGCGGCTGCGGCCGGCAGCACACGACGACGGGAGCAGCGAGGGCGAGGCCATGGCCATCCGCGGCCAGCCGGAGCAGTAGGGCGGGGGCGCGGCCTCCAGCACGGACGCGCGCGCACGCGGCCTTGCCCTGGAGCACAGGGGCGGTGGGGGGCAGCGGTCGCCGGTGGCAGTGGCGCGGGGCGAGAAGCAGGGGGCGAGCGGGGCAAGCAGCGGCACAGGAGCGGCGACGCTAGGATGCGGCAGCAGCAGGGTTAGGCAGCGACGCGACAGCAGCACAAGAAGTAGTAGCGGCAGCTACGCAACATAGCAGCAGGGGCCGCGGGCTCACGGGCGGCAAGCCCGGACGCAGGCGGCGAGCGCAGCAGTAGATGGCACGGGACGGTGCTGACGCAGCCGGGAAGAGGCATATGTGACCCCGGCGCAGGCGAGCACGGCTAGGGACGGCGGTACGTGGGCGCGGAAAGAGGGCTTGCGAGCGAGGGAAGCAGCCGCACGCCGCAGCAACAACGCAGGAGTAGGAGCCGCACACACGCATGTACGCGTACACAGGGGGGTTCGAGCACGACGGTGATGGCGGCCTACAACGTCTACGACGATAGATCGAGGACAGGAAGGGGGGAATCGGCGGAGAGGCTCACTGCGGTGCTCGTGGACGAGATCGGGGAGCGCGGGGGTAGCCGGATGCGTTGAGCTCGTCGACGGGAGGCGGCGGCCGCAATGGGGAACCGGCTCGATGCTGAGCGTATGGTGTGGTCCTGCTTGATTCAAGGCCCGTAGACGAAGGAGTCGGCGACGAGGAAGCTCCTCGACATCCTCCCAAGCGCCGGGGAGCACGGTGGCCGCGGGATCGACGGATACATGGCGACGTGTGGTTCGGCCTCGAGCGAGGGAGGAGAGATCGAGACGGGGGTGGGGGAACTGGGGGAGCTAGGGTTTGACCAAGAGGGGGTGCGGCCTCAAGTAGTGCTGGGAGGGTTGGGATGGTTGGCACGTGGCCGGTCCGGCCATGGACCCGCGGGCAACGGCACGGCGCCATGGATGAACAGGGGAAGGAGATAAGATGGGGGGAGTTGGGTTGGGCCTCATGTAGCCATAGAGCCCAAGTGCACACTAGTTTCGTGCTCCTTTTCTTTCTTTTTATGTATTTCATTCAGCCACTATTCATATTTATTTGAGTGACAAAAAAATGAATTTAGTCAAACTTGAAATTTGGCACACAATTCGAGAACAACATTGTGGTGTTGCATAAAAAGTTTTAGAACCAACGGAAATGTTCAAGCAATTTTAAAAATTGAATAGGTCAATTAATATGCTGTTGGACCAATTTATATTTCCCTAGGGACTAAATGGTGAGCCAAATGATGTTGATTTCTACATGATAATTAGTTAGTGAAAATTTGCAACTCAGCAAACATTTTTGTTTT